>NC_134827.1:35603014-35772185 GCF_004210375.1 Tachypleus tridentatus | reverse complement strand
AGTACTAATAAAACCAGTAGACATCCTCTCACACAGTACTACTAAGAACCAGTAGATATTCTTACAGAGTACTACTAAAATCGGTAGATATTCTCACACAGAACTACTAAAAACCAGTAGATATTCCCTCACATAGTACTACTAAAAACCAGTAGATATTCTCACACAGTACTACTAAATCACCAGTAGATATTCCCTCACAGGTACTACTAAAAACCATTAGATATTCCTCATACAGGTACTACTAAAACCAGTAGATATTCTCACACAGTACTACTAAAACCAGTAGATATTCTCTCACACAGTAGATATTCTCACTACTACTAAAACCGGTAGATATTCCCTCACACAGTACTAAAAGAACCAGTAGATATTCTCACACAGTACTAATAAAAAACCGGTAGATATTCTCACACAGTACTACTAAAAACCAGTAGATATTCTCCCACATTACTAATAAAAAACCAGTAGATATAATCACACAGTACTAAAAAAACCAGTAGATATTCTCACATTCATGTACTAAAACCAGTAGATATTCTCACACAGTACTACTAAAACCAGTAGATATTCTCACACAGTACTACTAAAAAACCAGTAGATATTCTCACACAGTACTACTAAAACCAGTAGATATTCTCACACAGTACTACTAAAAAAACCAGTAGATATTCTCTCACACAGTACTACTAAAAACCAGTAGATATTCTCTCACACAGTACTACTAAAAACCAGTAGATATTCTCTCACACAGTACTACTAAAACCAGTAGATATTCTCTCACATAGTACTACTAAAACCAGTAGATATTCTCTAAAACAGTAGATATTCTCTACTACTAAAACCAGTAGATATTCCTCACACACAGTACTACTAAAACCAGTTAGATATTCTCACATAGTACTACTAAAAACCAGTAGATATTCTCTCACACAGTACTACTAAAACCAGTAGATATTCTCACACAGTACTACTAAAAACCAGTAGATATTCTCACACAAAGTACTACTAAAACCAGTAGATATTCTCTCACACAGTACTACTAAAACCAGTAGATATTCTCACATGGTACTACTAAAACCAGTAGATACTCACACAGTACTACTAAAACCAGTAGATATTCTCTCACACAGTACTACTAAAACCAGTAGATATTCTCACACAGTACTACTAAAACCAGTAGATATTCTCTCACACAGTACTACTAAAACCAGTAGAATATTCTCTCACACAGTACTACTAAAACCAGTAGATATTTCTCACACAGTACTACTAAAACCAGTAGATATTCTCACACAGTACTACTAAAACCGGTAGATATTCTCACATGAGTACTACTAAAACCAGTAGATATTCTCTCACAATACTACTAAAACCAGTAGATATTTCACACTCACACAGTACTACTACAAAAAACCAGTAGATATTCTCACACAGTACTACTAAAACCAGTAGATATTCTCACACAGTACTACTAAAACCAGTAGATATTCTCACACAGTACTACTAAAACCAGTAGATATTCTCTCACACAGTACTACTAAAACCAGTAGATATTCTCACAGTACTACTAAAACCAGTAGATATTCTCACACAGTACTACTAAAAAACCAGTAGATATTCTCTCACACGGTACTACTAAAACCAGTAGATATTCTCTCACATATTACTACTAAAACCAGTAGATATTCTCTCACACATGTACTACTAAAAACCAGTAGATATTCTCACACAGTACTACTAAAAACAGTAGATATTCTCACACAGTACTACTAAAACCAGTAGATATTCTCTCACACAGTACTACTAAAACCAGTAGATATTCTCACACAGTACTACTAAAACCAGTAGATATTCTCACACAGTACTACTAAAACCAGTAGATATTCTCACACAGTACTACTAAAAACCAGTAGATATTCTCACACAGTACTACTAAAACCAGTAGATATTCCCTCACATGGTACTACTAAAACCAGTAGATATTCTCACATGGTACTACTAAAAAACCAGTAGATATTCTCTCACATAGTACTACTAAAACCAGTAGATATTTCTCACACAGTACTACTAAAACCAGTAGATATTCTCTCACACAGTACTACTAAAACCAGTAGATATTCCCTCACACAGTACTACTAAAACCAGTAGATATTCTCACACAGTACTACTAAAACCAGTAGATATTCTCACACAGTACTACTACTAAAACCAGTAGATATTCCTCACATATACTACTAAAAACAAATTAGATATTTCACACAGTACTACTAAAACCAGTAGATATTCTATCACACAGTACTACTAAAAAAACCAGTAGATATTCTCACACAGTACTACTAAAAAACCAGTAGATATTCTCACACAGTACTACTAAAACCAGTAGATATTCTCACACAGTACTACTAAAACCAGTAGATATTCTCTCACACAGTACTACTAAAACCAGTAGATATTCTCTCACACATTCTCTGGGTACTACTAAAACCAGTAGATATTCTCACACAGTACTACTAAAAAACCAGTAGATATTCTCACACAGTACTACTAAAACCAGTAGATATTCTCACACAGTACTACTAAAACCAGTAGATATTTCTCACACAGTACTACTAAAACCAGTAGATATTCTCACACAGTACTACTAAAACCAGTAGATATTCTCACACAGTACTACTAAAACCAGTAGATATTCTCACACAGTACTACTAAAACCAGTAGATATTCTCACACAGTACTACTAAAACCAGTAGATATTCTCACATAGTACTACTAAAACCAGTAGATATTCTCACACAGTACTACTAAGAAAAAACCAGTAGATATTCTCACACACAGTACTACTAAAACCAGTAGATATTCCCTCACATAGTAGTACTACTAAAACCAGTAGATATTCTCACACAGTACTACTAAAACCAGTAGATATTCTCACACAGTACTACTACTACTAAAACCAGTAGATATTCTCACACAGGTACTACTAAAACCAGTAGATATTCTCACACAGTACTACTAAAACCAGTAGATATTCTCACATAGTACACACAGTAGTATTCTACTACTACTAAAACCAGTAGATATTCTCTCACACAGTACTACTAAAACCAGTAGATATTCTCTCACACCAGTAGTACTACTAAAACCAGTAGATATTCTCACACAGTACTACTAAAACCAGTAGATATTCTCACACAGTACTACTAAAACCAGTAGATATTCTCACACAGTACTACTAAAACCAGTAGATATTCTCACATAGTACTACTAAAACCAGTAGATATTCTCACACGGTACTACTAAAAACCAGTAGATATTTCTCACACAGTACTACTAAAACCAGTAGATATTCTCACACAGTACTACTAAAAAACCAGTAGATATTCCTCACACAGTACTACTAAAACCAGTAGATATTCTCACACAGTACTACTAAAACCAGTAGATATTCTCACACAGTACTACTAAAACCAGTAGAATATTCTCACACAGTACTACTAAAACCAGTAGATATTCTCACACAGTACTACTAAAACCAGTAGATATTCCCTCACATAGTACTACTAAAACCAGTAGATATTCTCACACAGTACTACTAAAACCAGTAGATATTCTCTCACACAGTACTACTAAAACCAGTAGATATTTCTCACATGGTACTACTAAAACCAGTAGATATTCTCACATAGTACTACTAAAACCAGTAGATATTCTCACACATAGTACTACTAAAACCAGTAGATATTCTCTCACACAGTACTACTAAAACCAGTAGATATTCTCACACAGTACTACTAAAACCAGTAGATATTCTCACACAGTACTACTAAAACCAGTAGATATTCTCACACATTACTACTAAAACCAGTAGATATTCTCTCACAGTACTACTAAAACCAGTAGATATTCTCACACAGTACTACTAAAACCAGTAGATATTCTCTCACAGTACTACTAAAACCAGTAGATATTTCTCACACAGGTACTACTAAAACCAGTAGATATTCTCACACAGTACTACTAAAACCAGTAGATATTCTCTCACAGTGGTACTACTAAAACCAGTAGATATTCTCACACAATACTACTACTAAAACCAGTAGATATTCTCTCACACAGTACTACTAAAACCAGTAGATATTCTCTCACAGTACTACTAAAACCAGTAGATATTCTCTCACAGTACTACTAAAACCAGTAGATATTCTCTCACACAGTACTACTACTAAAACCAGTAGATATTCTCACACAGTACTACTAAAACCAGTAGATATTCTCACACAGTACTACTAAAACCAGTAGATATTCTCACACAGTACTACTAAAACCAGTAGATATTCTCACACAGTACTACTAAAACCAGTAGATATTCTCACACAGTACTACTAAAACCAGTAGATATTCTCTCACAATACTACTAAAAAACCAGTAGATATTCTCTCACATGGTACTACTAAAACCAGTAGATATTCTCACACAATACTACTAAAACCAGTAGATATTCTCACACAGTACTACTAAAACCAGTAGATATTCTCTCACACAGTACTACTAAAACCAGTAGATATTCTCACACAGTACTACTAAAAACCAGTAGATATTCTCACACAGTACTACTAAAACCAGTAGATATTCTCACACAGTACTACTAAAACCAGTAGATATTCTCACACAGTACTACTAAAACCAGTAGATATTCCCTCATATACTACTAAAACCAGTAGATATTCTCACACAGTACTACTAAAACCAGTAGATATTTCTCACACAGTACTACTAAAACCAGTAGATATTCTCACACAGTACTACTAAAACCAGTAGATATTCTCACACAGTACTACTAAAACCAGTAGATATTCTCACACAGTACTACTAAAAACCAGTAGATATTCCTCACACAGTACTACTAAAACCGGTAGATATTCTCACACAGTACTACTAAAACCAGTAGATATTCTCTCACAGTACTACTAAAACCAGTAGATATTCTCACACAGTACTACTAAAACCAGTAGATATTCTCTCACACAGTACTACTAAAACCAGTAGATATTCTCTCACACAGTACTACTAAAACCAGTAGATATTCTCACACAGTACTACTAAAACCAGTAGATATTCTCTCACACAGTACTACTAAAACCAGTAGATATCACATGAACTTCTCACAGTAGTACTACTAAAACCAGTAGATATTCTCTCACACAGTACTACTAAAACCAGTAGATATTCTCTCACAGTACTACTAAAACCAGTAGATATTCTCTCACACAGTACTACTAAAAACCAGTAGATATTTCTCACACAGTACTACTAAAAAACCAGTAGATATTCTCTCACACAGTACTACTAAAACCAGTAGATATTCTCACACATAGTACTACTAAAACCAGTAGATATTCTCACACAGTACTACTAAAACCAGTAGATATTCTCACACAGTACTACTAAAACCAGTAGATATTCTCTCACAGTACTACTACTAAAACCAGTAGATATTCTCACACAGTACTACTAAAACCAGTAGATATTCTCTCACACAGTACTACTAAAACCAGTAGATATTTCTCACACAGTACTACTAAAAAACCAGTAGATATTCTCACATAGTACTACTAAAAACCAGTAGATATTCTCACACAGTACTACTAAAACCAGTAGATATTCTCTCACATAGTACTACTAAAACCAGTAGATATTCTCACACAGTACTACTAAAACCAGTAGATATTCTCACACACAGTACTACTAAAACCAGTAGATATTCTCACACAGTACTACTAAAACCAGTAGATATTCTCACACAGTACTACTAAAACCAGTAGATATTCTCACACAGTACTACTAAAACCAGTAGATATTCTCACACAGTACTACTAAAACCAGTAGATATTCTCACACAGTACTACTAAAACCAGTAGATATTCTCACACAGTACTACTAAAAACCAGTAGATATTCTATCACACAGTACTACTAAAAACCAGTAGATATTCTCTCACACAGTACTACTAAAAATCAGTAGATATTCTCACACAGTACTACTTAAAACCAGTAGATATTCTCACACAGTACTACTAAAACCAGTAGATATTCTCACACAGTACTACTAAAACCAGTAGATATTCTCTCACACAGTACTACTAAAACCAGTAGATATTCTCACACAGTACTACTAAAAACCAGTAGATATTCTCACACATAGTACTACTAAAACCAGTAGATATTCTCTCACATGGTACTACTAAAACCAGTAGATATTCTCACACAGTACTACTAAAACCAGTAGATATTCTCACACAGTACTACTAAAACCAGTAGATATTTCTCACACAGTACTACTAAAACCAGTAGATATTTCTCACAGGTACTACTACTAAAACCAGTAGATATTCTCACACAGTACTACTAAAACCAGTAATATTCTCACACAGTACTACTAAAACCAGTAGATATTCTCACACAGTACTACTAAAACCAGTAGATATTCTCACACAGTACTACTAAAACCAGTAGATATTCTCACACAGTACTACTAAAACCAGTAGATATTCTCACACAGTACTACTAAAACCAGTAGATATATTCTCACACAGTACTACTAAAACCAGTAGATATTCTCTCACAGTACTACTAAAACCAGTAGATATTCTCTCACATGGTACTACTAAAACCAGTAGATATTCTCACATAGTACTACTAAAACCAGTAGATATTCTCACACAGTACTACTAAAAACCAGTAGATATTCTCTCACACTACTACTACTAAAACCAGTAGATATTCTCACATAGTACTACTAAAACCAGTAGATATTCTCACACATAGTACTACTAAAACCAGTAGATATTCTCACACAGTACTACTAAAACCAGTAGATATTCTCTCACACAGTACTACTAAAACCAGTAGATATTCTCACACAGTACTACTAAAACCAGTAGATATTCTCACACAGTACTACTAAAACCAGTAGATATTCCCTCACACAGTACTACTAAAACCAGTAGATATTCTCACACAGTACTACTAAAACCAGTAGATATTCTCTCACACAGTACTACTAAAACCAGTAGATATTTCTCACACAGTACTACTAAAACCAGTAGATATTCTCTCACACAGTACTACTAAAACCAGTAGATATTCTCTCACACAGTACTACTAAAACCAGTAGATATTCTCACACAGTACTACTAAAAAACCAGTAGATATTCTCACACAGTACTACTAAAACCAGTAGATATTCCTCACACAGTACTACTAAAACCAGTAGATATTCTCACACAGTACTACTAAAACCAGTAGATATTCTCACACAGTACTACTAAAACCAGTAGATATTCTCACACAGTACTACTAAAAACCAGTAGATATTCTCACACAGTACTACTAAAACCAGTAGATATTCTCACACAGTACTACTAAAAACCAGTAGATATTCCCCTCACACAGTACTACTAAAACCAGTAGATATTTCTCACACAGTACTACTAAAACCAGTAGATATTCTCACACAGTACTACTAAAACCAGTAGATATTCCCTCACAGTACTACTAAAAAACCAGTAGATATTCTCACACAGTACTACTAAAAAACCAGTAGATATCACACGGTCTACTAAAACCGGTAGTACTACTACTAAAACCAGTAGATATTCTCACACAGTACTACTAAAACCAGTAGATATTCTCACACAGTACTACTAAAACCAGTAGATATTCTCACACAGTACTACTAAAACCAGTAGATATTCTCACACAGTACTACTAAAACCAGTAGATATTCTCACACAGTTACTACTAAAAACCAGTAGATATTCTCTCACACAGTACTACTAAAACCAGTAGATATTCTCTCACATGGTACTACTAAAACCAGTAGATATTCTCACACAGTACTACTAAAACCAGTAGATATTCTCACACAGTACTACTAAAACCAGTAGATATTCTCACACAGTACTACTAAAACCAGTAGATATTCTCACACAGTACTACTAAAACCAGTAGATATTCTCACACAGTGCTACTAAAACCAGTAGATATTCTCTCACATGGTACTACTAAAACCAGTAGATATTCTCTCACATAGTACTACTAAAACCAGTAGATATTCTCACACAGTACTACTAAAACCAGTAGATATTCTCACACAGTACTACTAAAACCAGTAGATATTCCTCACACAGTACTACTAAAACCAGTAGATATTCTCACACAGTACTACTAAAACCAGTAGATATTCTCACACATAGTACTACTAAAACCAGTAGATATTCTCACACAGTACTACTAAAACCAGTAGATATTCTCTCACAGTACTACTAAAACCAGTAGATATTCTCACATAGTACTACTAAAACCAGTAGATATTCTCACACAGTACTACTAAAACCAGTAGATATTCTCACATGGTACTACTAAAACCAGTAGATATTCTCACACAGTACTAAAAAACCAGTAGATATTTCTCACACAGTACTACTAAAACCAGTAGATATTCTCTCACACAGTACTACTAAAACCAGTAGATATTCTCACACAGTACTACTAAAACCAGTAGATATTCCTCACACAGTACTACTAAAACCAGTAGATATTCTCACACAGTACTACTAAAACCAGTAGATATTCTCTCACACAGTAGTACTACTAAAACCAGTAGATATTCTCACACAGTACTACTAAAACCAGTAGATATTCTCACACAGTACTACTAAAACCAGTAGATATTCTCACACAGTACTACTAAAACCAGTAGATATTCTCACACAGTACTACTAAAACCAGTAGATATTTCTCACACAGTACTACTAAAACCAGTAGATATTCTCACACAGTACTACTAAAACCAGTAGATATTCTCACACAGTACTACTAAAACCAGTAGATATTCTCTCACATGGTACTACTAAAAACCAGTAGATATTCTCACACAGTACTACTAAAACCAGTAGATATTCCCTCACACAGTACTACTAAAACCAGTAGATATTCTCTCACATAGTACTACTAAAACCAGTAGATATTCTCTCACACAGTACTACTAAAACCAGTAGATATTCTCACACAGTACTACTAAAACCAGTAGATATTCTCACACAGTACTACTAAAAACCAGTAGATATTCTCACACAGTACTACTAAAAAACCAGTAGATATTCCTCACACAGTACTACTAAAACCAGTAGATATTCTCACACAGTACTACTAAAACCAGTAGATATTCTCACACAGTACTACTAAAACCAGTAGATATTCTCACACAGTACTACTAAAACCAGTAGATATTCTCACATGGTACTACTAAAACCAGTAGATATTCTCACACAGTACTACTAAAACCAGTAGATATTCTCACACAGTACTACTAAAAACCAGTAGATATTCTCACACACAGTAGATATATTCTCACACAGTACTACTAAAACCAGTAGATATTCTCTCACATTACTACTAAAACCAGTAGATATTTCTCACACAGTACTACTAAAACCAGTAGATATTCTCACACAGTAGTACTACTAAAACCAGTAGATATTCTCTCACACAGTACTACTAAAACCAGTAGATATTCTCACACAGTACTACTAAAACCAGTAGATATTTCTCACACAGTACTACTAAAACCAGTAGATATTTTCTCACACAGTACTACTAAAACCAGTAGATATTCTCTCACACAGTACTACTAAAACCAGTAGATATTCTCACACAGTACTACTAAAACCAGTAGATATTCCTCACATAGTACTACTAAAACCAGTAGATATTCTCACACAGTACTACTAAAACCAGTAGATATTCTCTCACACAGTACTACTAAAACCAGTAGATATTCTCTCACAGTACTACTAAAACCAGTAGATATTCTCACACAGTACTACTAAAACCAGTAGATATTCTCACACAGTACTACTAAAACCAGTAGATATTCTCACACAGTACTACTAAAACCAGTAGATATTCTCACACAGTACTACTAAAACCAGTAGATATTCTCTCACATAGTACTACTAAAAACCAGTAGATATTCTCTCACACAGGTACTACTAAAACCAGTAGATATTTCTCACACAGTACTACTAAAACCAGTAGATATTCTCACACAGTACTACTAAAACCAGTAGATATTCCCTCACACAGTACTACTAAAACCAGTAGATATTCTCACACAGTACTACTAAAAACCAGTAGATATTCTCACACAGTACTACTAAAACCAGTAGATATTCTCACACAGTACTACTAAAACCAGTAGATATTCTCTCACATAGTACTACTAAAACCAGTAGATATTTCTCACATAGTACTACTAAAACCAGTAGATATTCTCACACAGTACTACTAAAACCAGTAGATATTCTCTACTACTAAAACCAGTAGATATTCTCACACAGTACTACTAAAACCAGTAGATATTCTCACAGTACTACTAAAAAAACCAGTAGATATTCTCACACAGTACTACTAAAAACCAGTAGATATTCTCACACAGTACTACTAAAACCAGTAGATATTTCTCACACAGTACTACTAAAACCAGTAGATATTCTCACACAGTACTACTAAAACCAGTAGATATTCTCTCACACAGTACTACTAAAACCAGTAGATATTCTCTCACACAGTACTACTAAAACCAGTAGATATTCTCACACAGTACTACTAAAACCAGTAGATATTCTCTCACACAGTACTACTAAAACCAGTAGATATTATTCTCACACAGTACTACTAAAACCAGTAGATATTCTCACACAGTACTACTAAAACCAGTAGATATTCTCACACAGTACTACTAAAACCAGTAGATATTCTTCACACGGTACTACTAAAAACCAGTAGATATTCTCACACAGTACTACTAAAACCAGTAGATATTTCTCACACAGTACTACTAAAACCAGTAGATATTCTCTACTACTAAAACCAGTAGATATTCCCTATGGTACTACTAAAACCAGTAGATATTCTCACACAGTACTACTAAAACCAGTAGATATTCTCACACAGTACTACTAAAACCAGTAGATATTCTCACACAGTACTACTAAAACCAGTAGATATTCTCACACAGTACTACTAAAACCAGTAGATATTCCCTCACATGGTACTACTAAAACCAGTAGATATTCTCACATAGTACTACTAAAACCAGTAGATATTTCTCACACAGTACTACTAAAACCAGTAGATATTCCCTCACATAGTACTACTAAAACCAGTAGATATTCTCACACAGTACTACTAAAACCAGTAGATATTCTCTCACACAGTACTACTAAAACCAGTAGATATTCTCACACAGTACTACTAAAAAACCAGTAGATATTCTCACAGTACTACTAAAAACCAGTAGTACTACTACTAAAACCAGTAGATATTCTTCTCACACAGTACTACTAAAACCAGTAGATATTCTCACATAGTACTACTAAAACCAGTAGATATTCTCACACAGTACTACTAAAACCAGTAGATATTCTCTCACACAGTACTACTAAAACCAGTAGATATTCTCACACAGTACTACTAAAACCAGTAGATATTCTCACACAGTACTACTAAAACCAGTAGATATTTCTCACATGTAGTACTACTAAAACCAGTAGATATTCTCACACAGTACTACTAAAACCAGTAGATATTCTCACACAGTACTACTAAAACCAGTAGTTATTCTCTCACACAGTACTACTAGAAACAAATAGATATTCTCACATAGTACTACTAGAAACCAGTAGATATTCTCACACAGTACTACTAAAAACCGGTAGATATTCTCACACAGTACTACTAAAACCAGTAGATATTCTCACACAGTACTACTAAAAACCAGTAGATATTCTCACACAGTACTACTAAAACCAGTAGATATTCTCACACAGTACTACTAAAACCAGTAGATATTCTCACACAGTACTACTAAAACCAGTAGATATTCTCACACATACTACTAAAACCAGTAGATATTCTCACACAGTACTACTAAAAACCAGTAGATATTCTCACACAGTACTACTAAAAACCAGTAGATATTCTCACACAGTACTACTAAAACCAGTAGATATTCTCACACAGTACTACTAAAACCAGTAGATATTCTCTCACATAGTACTACTAAAACCAGTAGATATTTCTCACACAGTACTACTAAAACCAGTAGATATTCTCACACAGTACTACTAAAACCAGTAGATATTCTCACACAGTACTACTAAAACCAGTAGATATTCTCTCACATAGTACTACTAAAACCAGTAGATATTCTCACACAGGTACTACTAAAACCAGTAGATATTTTCACATAGTACTACTAAAAACCAGTAGATATTCTCACACAGTACTACTAAAACCAGTAGATATTCTCACACAGTACTACTAAAAACCAGTAGATATTCTCTCACACAGTACTACTAAAACCAGTAGATATTCTCTCACACAGTACTACTAAAACCAGTAGATATTCTCACACAGTACTACTAAAACAGTAGATATTCTCACATAGTACTACTAAAACCAGTAGATATTCTCACACAGTACTACTAAAACCAGTAGATATTCCCTCACACAGTACTACTAAAACCAGTAGATATTCTCACACAGTACTACTAAAACCAGTAGATATTCTCTCACACAGTACTACTAAAACCAGTAGATATTCTCACACAGTACTACTAAAACCAGTAGATATTCTCACACAGTACTACTAAAAACCAGTAGATATTCTCTCACATAGTACTACTAAAACCAGTAGATATTCTCACACAATACTACTAAAACCAGTAAATATTCTCTCACACAGTACTACATAAAACCAGTAGATATTCTCACACAGTACTACTAAAAAAACCAGTAGATATTCTCTCACACAGTACTACTAAAACCAGTAGATATTTCTCACACAGTACTACTAAAACCAGTAGATATTCTCACACAGTACTACTAAAACCAGTAGATATTCTCACACAGTACTACTAAAACCAGTAGATATTCTCACACAGTACTACTAAAACCAGTAGATATTCTCACATAGTACTACTAAAAACCAGTAGATATTTCTCACACAGTACTACTAAAACCAGTAGATATTCTCTCACACAGTACTACTAAAACCAGTAGATATTCTCACACAGTACTACTAAAACCAGTAGATATTCTCACACAGTACTACTAAAAACCAGTAGATATTTCTCACACAGTACTACTAAAACCAGTAGATATTCCTCACATAGTACTACTAAAACCAGTAGATATTCTCACACAGTACTACTAAAACCAGTAGATATTTCTCACACAGTACTACTAAAACCAGTAGATATTCTCACACAGTACTACTAAAACCAGTAGATATTCTCACACAGTACTACTAAAAACCAGTAGATATTCCCTCACATAGTACTACTAAAAACCAGTAGATATTCTCACACAGTACTACTAAAACCAGTAGATATTCTCACACAATACTACTAAAAACCAGTAGATATTCCCTCACATAGTACTACTCAAAACCAGTAGATATTCTCACACAGTACTACTACTAAAACCAGTAGATATTCTCACACAGTACTACTAAAACCAGTAGATATTCTCTCACACAGTACTACTAAAACCAGTAGATATTCTCACACAGTACTACTAAAACCAGTAGATATTCTCACACAGTACTACTAAAACCAGTAGATATTTCTCACACAGTACTACTAAAACCAGTAGATATTCTCACACAGTACTACTAAAACCAGTAGATATTCTCTCACACAGTACTACTAAAACCAGTAGATATTCTCACACAGTACTACTAAAACCAGTAGATATTCTCACACAGTACTACTAAAAACCAGTAGATATTCTCACACAGTACTACTAAAACCAGTAGATATTCTCTCACACAGTACTACTAAAAACCAGTAGATATTCTCACACAGTACTACTAAAACCAGTAGATATTCTCACACAGTACTACTAAAACCAGTAGATATTCTCACACAGTACTACTAAAAACCAGTAGATATTCTCACACAGTACTAATAAAAAACCAGTAGATATTCTCACACAGTACTACTAAAACCAGTAGATATTCTCACACAATACTACTAAAACCAGTAGATATTCTCACATAGTACGACTAACAACCATTAGATATTCTCACATAGTACTACTAAAAACCAGTAGATATTCTCACACAGTACTACTAAAAACCAGTAGATATTCTCACACAGTACTACTAAAACCAGTAGATATTCTCACACAGTACTACTAAAAACCAGTAGATATTCTCTCACACAGTACTACTAAAACCAGTAGACTCACACTACTAAAACCAGTAGATATTCTCACACAGTACTACTAAAACCAGTAGATATTCTCTCACACAGTACTACTAAAACCAGTAGATATTCTCACACAGTACTACTAAAACCAGTAGATATTCTCACACAGTACTACTAAAAACCAGTAGATATTCTCACACAGTACTACTAAAACCAGTAGATATTCTCACACAGTACTACTAAAAACCAGTAGATATTCTCTCACACAGTACTACTATAAACCAGTAGATATTCTCACACAGTACTACTAAAAACAGTAGATATTCTCTCACACAGTACTACTAAAACCAGTAGATATTCTCACACAGTACTACTAAAACCAGTAGATATTCTCACACAGTACTACTAAAAACCAGTAGATATTCTCACACAGTACTACTAAAAACCAGTAGATATTACCTCACATAGTACTACTAAAAACCAGTAGATATTCTCACACAGTACTACTAAAACCAGTAGATATTTCTCACACAGTACTACTAAAACCAGTAGATATTCTCACACAGGTACTACTAAAACCAGTAGATATTCTCACACAGTACTACTAAAACCAGTAGATATTCTCACACAGTACTACTAAAACCAGTAGATATTCTCACACAGTACTACTAAAACCAGTAGATATTCTCACACAGTACTACTAAAACCAGTAGATATTCTCACACAGTACTACTAAAACCAGTAGATATTCTCACACAGTACTACTAAAACCAGTAGATATTCTCACACAGTACTACTAAAACCAGTAGATATTTCTCACATAGTACTACTAAAACCAGTAGATATTCTCTCACACAGTACTACTAAAACCAGTAGATATTCTCACACAGTACTACTAAAACCAGTAGATATTCTCACACAGTACTACTAAAACCAGTAGATATTCTCACACAGTACTACTAAAACCAGTAGATATTCTCACACAGTACTACTAAAACCAGTAGATATTCTCACACAGTACTACTAAAACCAGTAGATATTCTCTCACACAGTACTACTAAAACCAGTAGATATTCTCACACAGTACTACTAAAACCAGTAGATATATTCTCACACAGTACTACTAAAACCAGTAGATATTCTCACACAGTACTACTAAAACCAGTAGATATTCTCACACAGTACTACTAAAACCAGTAGATATTCCCTCACACAGTACTACTAAAAACCAGTAGATATTCTCACACAGTACTACTAAAACCAGTAGATATTCTCACACAGTACTACTAAAACCAGTAGATATTCTCACATAGTACTACTAAAACCAGTAGATATTTCTCACACAGTACTACTAAAACCAGTAGATATTCTCACACAGTACTACTAAAACCAGTAGATATTCTCACACAGTACTACTACTAAAACCAGTAGATATTCTCACACAGTACTACTAAAACCAGTAGATACTCACATAGTACTACTAAAACCAGTAGATATTCTCACACAGTACTACTAAAACCAGTAGATATTCTCACACAGTACTACTAAAACCAGTAGATATTCTCACACAGTACTACTAAAACCAGTAGATATTCTCACACAGTACTACTAAAACCAGTAGATATTCTCACACAGTACTACTAAAACCAGTAGATATTCTCTCACATAGTACTACTAAAACCAGTAGATATTCTCACACAGTACTACTAAAACCAGTAGATATTCTCACACAGTACTACTAAAACCAGTAGATATTCCCTCACACAGTACTACTAAAACCAGTAGATATTCTCACACAGTACTACTAAAAACCAGTAGATATTCTCTCACACAGTACTACTAAAAACCATTAGATATTCTCTCACATAGTACTACTAAAACCAGTAGATATTCTCACATAGTACTACTAAAAACCAGTAGATATTCTCACACAGTACTACTAAAACCAGTAGATATTCTCAGTACTACTAAAAAACAGTAGATATTCTCACACTACTACTAAAACCAGTAGATATTCCCTCACACAGTACTACTAAAACCAGTAGATATTCTCACACAGTACTACTAAAACCAGTAGATACACAGTACTACTAAAACCAGTAGATATTCTCACACAGTACTACTAAAACCAGTAGATATTCTCACACAGTACTATAAAACCAGTAGATATTCTCACACAGTACTACTAAAACCAGTAGATATTCTCACACAGTACTACTAAAACCAGTAGATATTCTCACACAGTACTACTAAAACCAGTAGATATTCTCACACAGTACTACTAAAACCAGTAGATATTCTCACACAGTACTACTAAAACCAGTAGATATTCTCACACAGTACTACTAAAACCAGTAGATATTCTCACACAGTACTACTAAAACCAGTAGATATTCTCACACAGTACTACTAAAACCAGTAGATATTCTCACACAGTACTACTAAAACCAGTAGATATTCTCACATAGTACTACTAAAACCAGTAGATATTCTCACACAGTACTACTAAAACCAGTAGATATTCTCACATAGTACTACTAAAAAACCAGTAGATATTCTCACACAGTACTACTAAAACCAGTAGATATTTCTCACATAGTACTACTAAAACCAGTAGATATTCTCTCACACAGTACTACTAAAACCAGTAGATATTCTCACACAGTACTACTAAAACCAGTAGATATTCTCACACAGTACTACTAAAACCAGTAGATATTCTCACACAGTACTACTAAAACCAGTAGATATTCTCACACAGTACTACTAAAACCAGTAGATATTCTCACACAGTACTACTAAAACCAGTAGATATTCTCACACAGTACTACTAAAAACCAGTAGATATTCTCACACAGTACTACTAAAAAACCAGTAGATATTCTCTCACACAGTACTACTAAAAACCAGTAGATATTCTCACACAGTACTACTAAAACCAGTAGATATTCTCACACAGTACTAATAAAAAACCAGTAGATATTCTCACACAGTACTACTAAAAACCAGTAGATATTCCCTCACATAGTACTACTAAAACCAGTAGATATTCTCACACAGTACTACTAAAACCAGTAGATATTCTCACACAGTACTACTAAAACCAGTAGATATTCTCACACAGGTACTACTAAAACCAGTAGATATTCTCACACAGTACTACTAAAAAAACCAGTAGATATTCTCACACAGTACTAATAAAAAATCGGTAGATATTCTCACACAGTACTACTAAAAACAAGTAGATATTTTCACATAGTACTACTAAAAACCGGTAGACATTCTCACACAGTACTACTAAAACCAGTAGATATTTCTCACATAGTACTACTAAAACCAGTAGATATTCTCTCACACAGTACTACTACTAAAACCAGTAGATATTCCCTCACATAGTACTACTAAAATCCAGTAGATATTCTCTCACACAGTATTACTAAAATCCAGTAGATATTCTCACACAGTACTACTAAAACCAGTAGATGTTCTCACACAATACTACTAAAAACCAGTAGATATTCTCACACAGTACTACTAAAAACCCGTAGATATTCTCACACAGTACTACTAAAACCAGTAGATATTCTCACACAGTACTACTAAAAACCAGTAGATATTCTCACACAGTACTACTAAAACCAGTAGATATTCTCACACAGTACTACTAAAACCAGTAGATATTCTCACACAGTACTACTAAAAAACCAGTAGATATTCTCTCACAGTACTACTAAAACCAGTAGATATTCTCACACAGTACTACTAAAACCAGTAGATATTCTCTCACATAGTACTACTAAAACCAGTAGATATTCTCTCACACAGTACTACTAAAACCAGTAGATATTCTCTCACACAGTACTACTAAAACCAGTAGATATTCTCACACAGTACTACTAAAACCAGTAGATATTCTCACACAGTACTACTAAAACCAGTAGATATTCTCTCACATACTACTACTAAAACCAGTAGATATTCTCACACAGTACTACTAAAAAAACCAGTAGATATTCTCTCACAGTACTACTACTAAAACCAGTAGATATTCTCACACATATTCTACAGTACTACTAAAACCAGTAGATATTCTCACACAGTACTACTAAAACCAGTAGATATTCTCTCACACAGTACTACTAAAACCAGTAGATATTCTCACACAGTACTACTAAAACCAGTAGATATTCTCACACAGTACTACTAAAACCAGTAGATATTCTCACACAGTACTACTAAAACCAGTAGATATTCTCACATAGTACTACTAAAAACCAGTAGATATTCTCACACTACTACTAAAAAACCAGTAGATATTCTCACACAGTACTACTAAAACCAGTAGATATTTCTCACACAGTACTACTAAAACCAGTAGATATTCCCTCACACAGTACTACTAAAACCAGTAGATATTCTCACACAGTACTACTAAAACCAGTAGATATTCCCTCACACAGTACTACTAAAACCAGTAGATATTCTCACACAGTACTACTAAAACCAGTAGATATTCTCACACAGTACTACTAAAACCAGTAGATATTCTCACACAGTACTACTAAAACCAGTAGATATTCTCTCACATAGTACTACTAAAACCAGTAGATATTCTCACACAGTACTACTAAAACCAGTAGATATTCTCACACAGTACTACTAAAAAACCAGTAGATATTCTCTCACATAGTACTACTAAAACCAGTAGATATTCTCTCACAGTACTACTAAAACCAGTAGATATTCTCTCACACAGTACTACTAAAACCAGTAGATATTCTCACACAGTACTACTAAAACCAGTAGATATTTCTCACACAGTACTACTAAAACCAGTAGATATTCTCTCACACAGTACTACTAAAACCAGTAGATAGTACTTCCTCACACAGTACTACTAAAACCAGTAGATATTCTCACATAGTACTACTAAAACCAGTAGATATTCTCACACAGTACTACTAAAACCAGTAGATATTCTCACACAGTACTACTAAAAAACCAGTAGATATTCTCACACAGTACTACTAAAACCAGTAGATATTCTCACATAGTACTACTAAAACCAGTAGATATTCTCACACAGTACTACTAAAACCAGTAGATATTCTCACATAGTACTACTAAAACCAGTAGATATTCTCACACAGTACTACTAAAACCAGTAGATATTCTCTCACACAGTACTACTAAAACCAGTAGATATTCTCTCACACAGTACTACTAAAACCAGTAGATATTCTCTCACACAGTACTACTAAAACCAGTAGATATTCTCTCACACAGTACTACTAAAACAAGTAGATATTCTCACACAGTACTACTAAAAACCAGTAGATATTCTCACACAGTACTACTAAAAACCAGTAGATATTCTCACACAGTACTACTAAAACCAGTAGATATTCTCTCACATAGTACTACTAAAAACCAGTAGATATTCTACTACACCAGTAGTCACTACTACTAAAAACCAGTAGATATTCTCTCACACAGTACTACTAAAACCAGTAGATATTCTCACATAGTACTACTAAAACCAGTAGATATTCTCACACAGTACTACTAAAACCAGTAGATATTCTCTCACACAGTACTACTAAATACCAGTAGATATTCTCACACAATACTACTAAAAACCAGTAGATATTCTCACACAGTACTAATAAAAAACCAGTAGATATTCTCACACAATACTACTAAAACCAGTAGATATTTCTCACACAGTACTACTAAAACCAGTAGATATTCTCACATAGTACTACTAAAACCAGTAGTACTACTAAAACCAGTAGATATTCTCTACACAGTAGATATTCTCACACAGTACTACTAAAACCAGTAGATATTCTCACACAGTACTACTAAAACCAGTAGATATCTCTCACACTACTACTACTAAAAATCAGTAGATATTCTCACACAGTACTACTAAAACCAGTAGATATTCCCTCACATAGTACTACTAAAACCAGTAGATATTCTCACATAGTACTACTAAAACCAGTACTACTAGATATTCTACTCACACAGTACTACTAAAACCCAGTAGATATTCTCACACAGTACTACTAAAACCAGTAGATATTCTCACATAGTACTACTAAAAACCAGTAGATATTCTCACACAGTACTACTAAAACCAGTAGATATTCTCTCACATAGTACTACTCACTAGTACTAAAAACCAGTAGATATTCTCTCACAGTACTACTAAAACCAGTAGATATTCTCTCACACAGTACTACTAAAACCAGTAGATATTTCTCACATAGTACTACTAAAACCAGTAGATATTTCTCTCACACAGTACTACTAAAACCAGTAGATATTCTCTCACACAGTACTACTAAAACCAGTAGATATTCTCACACAGTACTACTAAAACCAGTAGATATTCTCACACAGTACTACTAAAACCAGTAGATATTACTAATAAAACCAGTAGACATTCTCTCACACAGTACTACTAAAACCAGTAGATATTCACAGAGTACTACTAAAACATAGTACTACTACTAAAACCAGTAGATATTCTCACACAGTACTACTAAAACCAGTAGATATTCTCTCACACAGTACTACTAAAACCAGTAGATATTCTCACACAGTACTACTAAAACCAGTAGATATTCTCACACAGTACTACTAAAAAAACCAGTAGATATTCTCTCACACAGTACTACTAAAACCAGTAGATATTCTCACACAGTACTACTAAAACCAGTAGATATTCTCACACATAGTACTACTAAAACCAGTAGATATTTCTCACACAGTACTACTAAAACCAGTAGATATTCTCACACAGTACTACTAAAACCAGTAGATATTCTCTCACACAGTACTACTAAAACCAGTAGATATTCTCACACAGTACTCACACAGTACTACTACTAAAAACCAGTAGATATTCTCACACAGTACTACTAAAACCAGTAGATATTTCTCACACAGTACTACTAAAACCAGTAGATATTCTCACACAGTACTACTAAAAACCAGTAGATATTCTCACACAGTACTACTAAAACCAGTAGATATTCTCACACAGTACTACTAAAACCAGTAGATATTCTCTCACACAGTACTACTAAAACCAGTAGATATTCCTCACACAGTACTACTAAAACCAGTAGATATTCTCACACAGTACTACTAAAACCAGTAGATATTTCTCACATAGTACTACTAAAAACCAGTAGATATTCTCACACAGTACTACTAAAACCAGTAGATATTCCTCACACAGTACTACTAAAACCAGTAGATATTTCTCACATAGTACTACTAAAACCAGTAGATATTCTCACACAGTACTACTACTAAAACCAGTAGATATTCTCTCACACAGTACTACTAAAAACCAGTAGATATTCTCACACTATACTACTAAAACCAGTAGATATTCTCTCACACTGTACTACTAAAACCAGTAGATATTCCCTCACATAGTACTACTAAAACCAGTAGATATTCCTCACATAGTACTACTAAAACCAGTAGATATCCTCTCACACAGTACTACTAAGAACCAGTAGATATTCTTACACAGTACTACTAAAAATCAGTAGATATTCTCACACAGTACTACTAAAACCAGTAGATATTCCCTCACATAGTACTACTACTAAAAACCAGTAGATATTCTCACATAGTACTACTAAAACCAGTAGATATTCCCTCACATAGTACTACTAAAACCAGTAGATATTCTCACACTAGTACTACTAAAAACCAGTAGATATTCTCTCACAGTACTACTAAAAACCAGTAGATATTCCCTCACATAGTACTACTAAAAACCAGTAGATATTCTCTCACATAGTACTACTAAAACCAGTAGATATTCTCTCACACAGTACTACTAAAACCAGTAGATATTCTCACAGAGTACTACTAAAAAATCAGTAGATATTCTCACACATAGATACTACTAAAACCAGTAGATATTCTCTCACACAGTACTACTAAAACCAGTAGATATTCTCTCACACAGTACTACTAAAACCAGTAGATATTCTCACACAGTACTACTAAAACCAGTAGATATTCTTACACTAAAACCAGTACTATAGTAGATATTCTCACACAGTACTACTAAAAACCAGAAGATATTCTCACACAGTACTACTAAAAACAAGTAGATATTCTGACACATTACTAATAAAAACCAGTAGAAAAAATCACACAGTAGTAAAAAAACCAGTAGATATTCTCACACAGTACTACTAAAACCAGTAGATATTCTCACACAGTACTACTAAAACCAGTAGATATTCTCACACAGTACTACTAAAACCAGTAGATATTCTCACACAGTACTACTAAAAAAACCAGTAGATATTTCTCTACACAGTAGAGTACTACTAAAACCAGTAGATATCTCTCACACGAGTAGTACTACTAAAACCAGTAGATATTCTCACACAGTACTACTAAAACCAGTAGATATTCTCACTACTACTAAAACCAGTAGATATTCCCTCACATAGTACTACTAAAACCAGTAGATATTCTCACACAGTACTACTAAAACCAGTAGATAACACAGTAGATATTCTCACACAGTACTACTAAAACCAGTAGATATTCTCACACAGTACTACTAAAAACCAGTAGATATTCTCTCACACTAAAACCAGTAGATATTCCCTCACATAGTACTAAAAAAACCAGTAGATATTTCTCACATAGTACTACTAAAACCAGTAGATATTCTCACACAGTACTACTAAAACCAGTAGATATTCTCACAGAGTACTACTAAAAACAGTAGATATTCTCACACAGTACTACTAAAACCAGTAGATATTCCCTCACATAGTACTACTAAAACCAGTAGATATTCTCACATAGTACTACTAAAACCAGTAGATATTCTCACATAGTACTACTAAAAACCAGTAGATATTCTCACACTATACTACTAAAAAATCAGTAGATATTCTCACATTGTACTACTAAAACCAGTAGATATTCTCTCACATAGTACTACTAAAACCAGAAGATATTCCCTCACATAGTACTAATAAAACCAGTAGATATTCTCTCACACAGTACTACTAAAAACCAGTAGATATTCTTACAGAGTACTACTAAAATCGGTAGATATTCTCACACAGTACTACTAAAACCAGTAGATATTCTCTCACACAGTACTACTAAAACCAGTAGATATTCTCACACAGTACTACTAAAAACCAGTAGATATTCTCACACAGTACTACTAAAAACCAGTAGATATTCTCACACATTACTACTAAAAAACCAGTAGATATAATCACACAGTACTAAAAAAACCAGTAGATATTCTCACACAGTACTACTAAAACCAGTAGATATTCTCACACAGTACTACTAAAAAACCAGTAGATATTCTCACACAGTACTACTAAAACCAGTAGATATTCTCACACAGTACTACTAAAACCAGTAGATATTCTCACACAGTACTACTAAAACCAGTAGATATTCTCACACAGTACTACTAAAACCAGTAGATATTCCCTCACATAGTACTACTAAAACCAGTAGATATTCTCTCACACAGTACTACTAAAACCAGTAGATATTCTCACACAGTACTACTAAAAACCAGTAGATATTCTCACACAGTACTACTAAAAAACCAGTAGATATTCTCACACAGTACTACTAAAAACCAGTAGATATTTTCTCACACAGTACTACTAAAACCAGTAGATATTCTCACACAGTACTACTAAAACCAGTAGATATTCTCACACAGTACTACTAAAACCAGTAGATATTCTCACACAGTACTACTAAAACCAGTAGATATTCTCACACAGTACTACTAAAACCAGTAGATATTCTCACACAGTACTACTAAAAAAACCAGTAGATATTCTCACACAGTACTACTAAAACCAGTAGATATTCTCACACAGTACTACTAAAACCAGTAGATATTCTCTCACAGTACTACTAAAACCAGTAGATATTCTCACACAGTACTACTAAAACCAGTAGATATTCTCACACAGTACTACTAAAACCAGTAGATATTCTCACACAGTACTACTAAAACCAGTAGATATTCTCACATAGTACTACTAAAACCAGTAGATATTCTCACACAGTACTACTAAAACCAGTAGATATTCTCTCACATAGTACTACTAAAACCAGTAGATATTTCTCACATAGTACTACTAAAACCAGTAGATATCTCACAGTACTACTCACAGTAGTACTACTAAAACCAGTAGATATTCTCACACAGTACTACTAAAACCAGTAGATATTCTCACACAGTACTACTAAAACCAGTAGATATTCTCACACAGTACTACTAAAACCAGTAGATATTCTCACACAGTACTACTAAAACCAGTAGATATTCTCACACAGTACTACTAAAACCAGTAGATATTCTCACACAGTACTACTACTAAAACCAGTAGATATTCTCACAGTACTACTAAAACCAGTAGATACTACTACTAAAACCAGTAGATATTCTCTCACACTGTACTACTAAAACCAGTAGATATTCCCTCACATAGTACTACTAAAAACGAGTAGATAATCCCTCACATAATACTACTAAAAACCTGTAGATATCCTCACACAGTACTACTAAAAACCAGTAGATATTCTTACATAGTACTACTAAAAACCAGTAGATATTCTCTCACAGTACTACTAAAAACCAGTAGATATTCCCTCACATAGTACTACTAAAACCAGTAGATATTCTCACACAGTACTACTAAAAACCAGTAGATATTCCCTCACATAGTACTACTAAAAACCAGTAGATATTCTCACACTATACTACTAAAAAACCAGTAGATATTCTCTCACACTGTACTACTAAAAACCAGTAGATATTCTCTCACATAGTACTACTAAAACCAGTAGATATTCTTTCACATAGTACTACTAAAACCAGTAGATATTCTCTCACACAGTACTACTAAAACCAGTAGATACTCTCACACAGTACTACTAAAAAATCAGTAGATATTCTCACACAGTACTACTAAAACCAGTAGATATTCCCTCACATAGTACTACTAAAAACCAGTAGATATTCTCTCACATAGTACTACTAAAAACCAGTAGATATTCTCTCACACAGTACTACTAAAACCAGTAGATATTCTCACACAGTACTACTAAAAACCAGTAGATATTCTCACACAGTACTACTAAAACCAGTAGATATTCTCTCACATAGTACTACTAAAACCAGTAGATATTCTCTCACACAGTACTACTAAAAACCAGTAGATATTCTCACACAGTACTACTAAAACCAGTAGATATTCTCACACATTACTACTAAAAAACCAGTAGATATTCTCACACAGTACTACTAAAACCAGTAGATATTCTCACACAGTACTACTAAAACCTGTAGATATTCTCACACAGTACTACTAAAAACCAGTAGATATTCTCACACAGTACTACTAAAAACCAGTAGATATTCTCTCACACAGTACTACTAAAACCAGTAGATATTCTCACACAGTACTACTAAAACCAGTAGATATTCTCACACAGTACTACTAAAACCAGTAGATATTCTCACACAGTACTACTAAAACCAGTAGATATTCTCACACAGTACTACTAAAACCAGTAGATATTCTCACACAGTACTACTAAAACCAGTAGATATTCTCACACAGTACTACTAAAACCAGTAGATATTCTCACACAGTACTACTAAAACCAGTAGATATTCTCACATAGTACTACTAAAACCAGTAGATATTCTCACACAGTACTACTAAAACCAGTAGATATTCTCACACAGTACTACTAAAACCAGTAGATATTCTCACACAGTACTACTAAAACCAGTAGATATTTCTCACACAGTACTAATAAAAAACAGTAGATATTTCTCACACAGTACTACTAAAACCAGTAGATATTCTCACACAGTACTACTAAAAACCAGTAGATATTCTCACACAGTACTACTAAAAACCAGTAGATATTCTCTCACACAGTACTACTAAAAACCAGTAGATATTCTCACACAGTACTACTAAAAACCAGTAGATATTCTCACACAGTACTACTAAAACCAGTAGATATTTCTCACACAGTACTACTAAAACCAGTAGATATTCTCACACAGTACTACTAAAAAACCAGTAGATATTTCTCACATAGTACTACTAAAACCAGGTAGATATTCTCACACAGTACTACTAAAAACCAGTAGATATTCTATCACACAGTACTAAAAGAACCAGAAGATATTCTCACACAGTACTAATAAAAAATCGGTTGATATTCTCACACAGTACTACTAAAAATCAGTAGATATTCTCTCACACAGTACTACTAAAACCAGTAGATATTCACACAGTACTACTAAAACCAGTAGATATTCTCACACAGTACTACTAAAACCAGTAGATATTC
Organism: Tachypleus tridentatus; assembly: GCF_004210375.1. Lineage (NCBI taxonomy): Eukaryota > Metazoa > Arthropoda > Merostomata > Xiphosura > Limulidae > Tachypleus > Tachypleus tridentatus. Next base: position 35,745,493 of record NC_134827.1, on the reverse strand, counting down.
TCTCACACAGTACTACTAAAACCAGTAGATATTCTCTCACACACTACTAAAACTACTAAAACCAGTAGATATTTCTCACACAGTACTACTAAAACCAGTAGATATTCTCACACAGTACTACTAAAACCAGTAGATATTCTCACACAGTACTACTAAAAAAACCAGTAGATATTCTCACACAGTACTACTAAAACCAGTAGATATTCTCACATAGTACTACTAAAACCAGTAGATATTCTCACACAGTACTACTAAAACCAGTAGATATTCCTCACATAGTACTACTAAAACCAGTAGATATTCTCACACAGTACTACTAAAACCAGTAGATATTCTCACACAGTACTACTAAAAACCAGTAGATATTCCCTCACATAGTACTACTAAAACCATTAGATATTCCCTCACATAGTACTACTAAAAACCAGTAGATATTCTCACACAGTACTACTAAAAACCAGTAGATATTCTCACACAGTACTACTAAAAACCAGTAGATATTCTCACACAATACTACTAAAAACGAGTAGATATTCTCACATAGTACTACTAAAAACCAGTAGATATTCCCTCACACAGTACTACTAAAACCAGTAGATATTCTCACACAGTACTACTAAAACCAGTAGATATTCTCTCACACAGTACTACTAAAACCAGTAGATATTCTCACACAGTACTACTAAAAACCAGTAGATATTCTCACACAGTACTACTAAAAACCAGTAGATATTCTCACATAGTACTACTAAAAACCAGTAGATATTCTCACACAGTACTACTAAAACCAGTAGATATTCTCACACAGTACTACTAAAAACCAGTAGATATTCTCTCACACAGTACTACTAAAACCAGTAGATATTCTCACACAATACTACTAAAAACGAGTAGATACTTCAGTAGTACTACTAAAAAACCAGTAGATATTCTCACACAGTACTAATAAAAAACCAGTAGATATTCTCACACAGTACTAAAAAAACAAGTAGATATTCTCACACAGTATTACCAAAATCCAGTAAATATTCTAACACAGTACTACAAAAACCAGTAGATATTCTCACACAGTACTACTAAAACCAGTAGATATTCTCACACAGTACTACCTAAAACCAGTAGATATTCTCACACAGTACTACTAAAAACCAGTCGATATTCTCTCACATAGCACTACTAAAACCAGTAGATATTCTCACACAGTACTACTAAAACCCAGTAGATATTCTCACACAGTACTACTAAAAACCAGTAGATATTCTCACACAGTACTACTAAAACCAGTAGATATTCTCACATAGTACTACTAAAACCAGTAGATATTCTCACACAATACTACTAAAAACCAGTAGATATTCTCACACAGTACTACTAAAACCAGTAGATATTCTCACACAGTACTACTAAAACCAGTAGATATTTCACACAGTACTACTAAAACCAGTAGATATTCTCACACAGTACTACTAAAACCAGTAGATATTCCTCACATAGTACTACTAAAACCAGTAGATATTCTCACAGAGTACTACTTAAAACCAGTAGATATTCACTCACATAATACTACTAAAAACCAGTAGATATTCTCACACTATACTACTAAAAATCAGTAGATATTCTCTCACACTGTACTACTAAAAACCAGTAGATATTCCCTCACATAGTACTACTAAAAACCAGAAGATATTCCCTCACATAGTACTAATAACAACCAGTAGACATCCTCTCACACAGTACTACTAAGAACCAGTAGATATTCTTACAGAGGTATTACTAAAATCGGTAGATATTCTCACACAGTACTACTAAAAACCACTATATATTCCCTCACATAGTACTACTAAAAACCAGTAGATATTCTCACATAGTACTACTAAATCACCAGTAGATATTCCCTCACATAGTACTACTAAAAACTAGTAGATATTCTCACACTATACTACTAAAAATCAAAAGATATTCTCTCACATTGTACTACTAAAAACCAGTAGATATTTTCTCACATAGTACTACTAAAAACCAGAAGATATTCTTTCACATAGTACTAATAAAAACCATTAGACATTCTCTCACACAGTACTACTAAGAACCAGTAGATATTCTTACAGAGTACTACTAAAATCAGTAGATATTCTAACACACTGTACTACTAAAACCAGTAGATATTCCCTCACATAGTACTACTAAAACCAGTAGATATTCTCTCACATAGTACTAATAAAACCAGTAGATATCTCTCACACAGTACTACTAAGAACCAGTAGATATTCTTACAGAGTACTACTAAAAAGTCGGTAGATATTCTAACACATTGCTACTAAAACCAGTAGATATTCTCTCACACAGTATTACTATAAAACCAGTAGATATTTTCTCACACTACTACTAAAACCAGTAGATATTCTCACACAATACTACTAGAAACAAGTAGATATTCTCTCACATTACTACTAAAAAAACCAGTAGATATATTCACACAGTACTAAAAAACCAGTAGATATTCTCACACAGTACTAATAAAAAACCAGTAGATATTCTCACACAGTACTAATAAAAAACAAGTAGATATTCTCACACAGTACTACTAAAAACCAGTAGATATTCTTTCACATAGTACTACTAAAACCAGTAGATATTCTAACACAATACTACTAAAAACCAGTAGATATTCCCTCACATAGTACTACTAAAAACCAGTAGATATTCTCACACAGTACTACTAAAACCAGTAGATATTCTCACACAGTACTACTAAAAACCAGTAGATATTCTCACACAGTACTACTAAAAACCGGTAGATATTCCCTCACACTGTACTACTAAAAACCAGTAGATATTCCCTCACATAGTACTACTAACAACCATTAGATATTCTCACACAATACTACTGAAAATGAGAAGATATTCTCACACAGTACTATTAAAAACCAGTAGATATTCTCACACAGCACTACTAAAAACAAGTAGATATTTTCACACAGTACTACTAAAAACCGGTAGACATTCTGACACAGTACTACTAAAAACCAGTAGATATTCCTTGAGATAGTGTTACTAATAACCATTAGATATTCTCACACAGTACTGCTAAAAACCAGTAGATATTCTCACATAATACTACTAAAAACCAGTAGATATTCTCACACTATACTACTAAAAATCAGTAGATATTCACTCACACTGTACTACTAAAAACCAGTAGATATTCCCTCACATAGTACTACTAAAAACCAGAAAATATTCCCTCACATAGTACTAATAACAACCAGTAGACATCCTCTCACACAGTACTACTAAGAACCAGTAGATATTCTTACAGAGTATTACTAAAAATCGGTAGATATTCTCACACAGTACTACTAAAAACCACTATATATTCCCTCACATAGTACTACTAAAAACCAGTAGATATTCTCACATAGTACTACTAAATCACCTGTAGATATTCCCTCACATAGTACTACTAAAAACTAGTAGATATTCTCACACTATACTACTAAAAATCAAAAGATATTCTCTCACATTGTACTACTAAAAACCAGTAGATATTTTCTCACATAGTACTACTAAAAACCAGAAGATATTCTTTCACATAGTACTAATAAAAACCTTTAGACATTCTCTCACACAGTACTACTAAGAACCAGTAGATATTCTTACAGAGTACTACTAAAAATCAGTAGATATTCACTCACACTGTACTACTAAAAACCAGTAGATATTCCCTCACATAGTACTACTAAAAACCAGAAAATATTCCCTCACATAGTACTAATAACAACCAGTAGACATTCTCTCACACAGTACTACTAAGAACCAGTAGATATTCTTACAGAGTACTACTAAAAGTCGGTAGATATTCTAACACATTGCTACTAAAAACCAGTAGATATTCTCTCACACAGTATTACTATAAACCAGTAGATATTTTCTCACACAAAACTACTAAAAACCAGTAGATATTCTCACACAATACTACTAGAAACAAGTAGATATTCTCACACATTACTAATAAAAAACCAGTAGATATATTCACACAGTACTAAAAAACCAGTAGATATTCTCACACAGTACTAATAAAAAACCAGTAGATATTCTCACACAGTACTAATAAAAAACAAGTAAATATTCTCACACAGTACTACTAAAAACCAGTAGATATTCTTTCACATAGTACTACTAAAACCAGTAGATATTCTAACACAATACTACTAAAAACGAGTAGATATACCCTCACATAGTACTACTAAAAACCAGTCGATATTCTCACACAGTACTACTTAAAACCAGTAGATATTCTCACACAGTACTACTAAAAACCAGTAGATAATCCCTCACATAGTACTACTAAAAACCATTAGATATTCCCTCACACTGTACTACTAAAAACCAGTAGATATTCCCTCACATAGTACTACTAAAAACCAGAAGATATTCCCTCACATAGTACTAATAACAACCAGTAGACATCCTCTCACACAGTACTACTAAAAACCAGTAGATATTCTTACAGAGTATTACTAAAAATCAGTAGATATTCTCTCACACTGTACTACTAAAAACCAGTAGATATTCCCTCACATAGTACTACTAAAAACCAGAAGATATTCCCTCACATAGTACTAATAACAACCAGTAGACATCCTCTCACACAGTACTACTAAGAACCAGTAGATATTCTTACAGAGTATTACTAAAAATCGGTAGATATTCTCACACAGTACTACTAAAAACACTATATATTCCCTCACATAGTACTACTAAAAATCAGTAGATATTCTCACATAGTACTACCAAATCACCAGTAGATATTCCCTCACATAGTACTACTAAAAACTAGTAGATATTCTCACACTATACTACTAAAAATCAAAAGATATTCTCTCACATTGTACTACTAAAAACCAGTAGATATTCCCTCACATAGTACTACTAAAAACCAGAAGATATTCTTTCACATAGTACTAATAAAAACCATTAGACATTCTCTCACACAGTACTACTAAGAACCAGTAGATATTCTTACAGAGTACTACTAAAAATCGGTAGATATTCTAACACATTACTACTAAAAACCTGTAGATATTCTCTCACACAGTATTACTATAACCAGTAGATATTCTCTCACACAGAAACTACTAAAAACAAGTAGATATTCTCACACAATACTACTAGAAACAAGTAGATATTCTCACACATTACTAATAAAAAACCAGTAGATATATTCACCCAGTACTAAAAAACCAGTAGATATTCTCACACAGTACTAATAAAAAACCAGTAGATATTCTCACACAGTACTAATAAAAAACAAGTAGATATTCTCACACAGTATTACTAAAAACCAGTAGATATTCTTTCACATAGTACTACTAAAACCAGTAGATATTCTCACACAATACTACTTAAAACCAGTAGATATTCTCACACAGTACTAATAAAAACCAGTAGATATTTCTCACACATACTACTAAAACCAGTAGATATTCTCACATAGTACTACTAAAACCATTAGATATTTCTCACATAGTACTACTAAAACCAGTAGATATTCTCACACAGTACTACTAAAACCAGTAGATATTCTCACACATACTACTCTCACACAGTACTACTAAAACCGGTAGATATTCTCACACAGTACTACTAAAACCAGTAGATATTCTCACACAGATAGTGTTACTAAAACCAGTAGATATTACTCACACAGTACTACTAAAACCAGTAGATATTCTCACACAGTACTACTAAAACCAGTAGATAGTACTACTAAAAACCAGTAGATATTCTCACACAGTACTACTGTAGATATTCTCACACAGTACTATAGTAGATATTCTCACACAGTACTACTAAAACCAGTAGATATTCTCACACAGATATTTCTCACACTACTAAAAACCAGTAGATATTCTCACACAGTACTACTAAAAACCAGTAGATATTCTCACACAGTACTACTAAAACCAGTAGATATTCTCTCACATAGTACTACTAAAAACCGGTAGACATTCTCACACAGTACTACTAAAAACCAGTAGATATTCCTTGCAGATAGTGTTACTAAAAACCATTAGATATTCTCACACAGTACTACTAAAAACCAGTAGATATTCTCACATAGTACTACTAAAAACCAATAGATATTCTCTTACACAGTACTACTAAAACCAGTAGATATTCTCACACAATACTACTAAAAACGAGTAGATATTCCTTCACATAGTACAAATAAAAACCTGTAGATATTCTCACACAGTACTAATAAAAAAACAGTAGATATTCTCTCACATAGTACTACTAACAACCATTAGATATTCTCACACAGTACTACTAAAAACCAGTAGATATTTTCACACAGTACTACTAAAAACCACTAGATATTCTCACACAGTACTACTTAAAACCAGTAGATATTCTCACACAGTACTACTAAAAACCAGTAGATATTCTCTCACATAGCACTACTAAAAACCATTAGATATTCTCACAGAGTACTACTTAAAACCAGTAGATATTCTCACACAGTACTACTAAAATCCAGTAGATATTCACTCACATAGTACTACTAAAAACCAGTAGATATTCTCACACTATACTACTAAAAATCAGTAGATATTCTCTCACACTGTACTACTAAAAACCAGTAGATATTCCCTCACATAGTACTACTAAAAACCAGAAGATATTCCCTCACATAGTACTAATAACAACCAGTAGACATCCTCTCACACAGTACTACTAAGAACCAGTAGATATTCTTACAGAGTACTACTAAAAATCGGTAGATATTCTCACACAGTACTACTAAAAACCACTATATATTCCCTCACATAGTACTACTAAAAACCAGTAGATATTCTCACACAGTACTACTAAATCACCAGTAGATATTCCCTCACATAGTACTACTAAAAACTAGTAGATATTCTCACACTATACTACTAAAAATCAAAAGATATTCTCTCACATTGTACTACTAAAAACCAGTAGATATTCCCTCACATAGTACTACTAAAAACCAGTAGATATTCTCACATAGCACTACTAAAAACAAGTAGATATTTTCACACAGTACTACTAAAAACCGGTAGACATTCTGACACAGTACTGCTAAAAACCAGTAGATATTCTCACATAGTACTACTAAAAACCAATAGTTATTCTCTTACACAGTACTACTAAAAACCTGTAGATATTCTCACACAGTACTAATAAAAAAACAGTAGATATTCTCTCACATAGTACGACTAACAACCATTAGATATTCTCACACAGTACTTCTAAAAACCAGTAGATATTTCACACAGTACTACTAAAAACTAGTAGATATTATCACACAGTACTACTAAAAACCACTAGATATTATCACACAGTACTACTTAAAACCAGTAGATATTCTCACACAGTACTACTAAAATCCAGTAGATATTCACTCACATAATACTACTAAAAACCAGTAGATATTCTCACATTATACTACTAAAAATCAGTAGATATTCTCTCACACTGTACTACTAAAAACCAGTAGATATTCCCTGACATAGTACTAATAACAACCAGTAGACATCCTCTCACACAGTACTACTAAGAACCAGTAGATATTCCCTCACATAGTACTACTAAAAACCAGAAGATATTCCCTCACACAGTACTACTAAGAACCAGTAGATATTCTTACAGAGTACTACCAAAAATCGGTATATATTCTCACACAGTACTACTAAAAACCACTATATATTCCCTCACATAGTACTACTAAATCACCAGTAGATATTCCCTGACATAGTACTACTAAAAACTAGTAGATATTCTCACACTATACTACTAAAAATCAAAAGATATTCTCTCACATTGTACTACTAAAAACCAGTAGATATTCCCTCACATAGTACTACTAAAAACCAGAAGATATTCTTTCACATAGTACTAATAAAAACCACTATATATTCCCTCACATAGTACTACTAAAAACCAGTAGATATTCTCACACAGTACTACTAAAAACCATTTGATATTCTGTCACATAGTAGTACTGAAAACCAGTAATATTCTCTTATACAGTACTTACTACTCAGACACACATTCTCTCCCACAGTACTACTGACCAACCAGTAGATATGTTCTGGAAAGTTTGACTCATTAGTAATGGTTTTTGCTCACCAACAAGGCTTTCAGGGGAATGTTAACTCAGTATATTTCTTTCATTCAGTGTTTCATATCACCTTTTAGTTTTTCTCTACAATAGACATTTCTTGATCTTATATATATCAGTCAACTGTTACAAACGTTTGTTTCATCACTGTTCTCAGAATGAAAAACGTGTTTTTCTAGAGACACAAAGAAAACTAAGAGAAACCTAACTTTCTTCTGATTATCACATTGTGCCACCTTTCTTACTGAGAAATTTGAAGTTAAGTACAATTAACGTGCCTTCAGTGGATACATCTCAGTTACTGAACCACTGTGCGAAGATTTTCATTTGTTCTTAAAGTTAAATGAAGTGGTTTACTAAGTACTGTCATATAATACAAAATAGTTAATAAAATGTTTATGGTTATGAACATTTTCTGTAGTTTCTTTTCCAAGTTCAAGGTCATAGTGCTGAACTAGTTGTTTTAATTCTGTATTAATAAAAAATTTAGATTTTTTTAGTAATTAAAAATTGTCAAGATTTTCTTTTTTAAATTTAAAATTATTCTCAAAATTGTATATTTAGAAATATTTACTCAATTTTTTAAAGTTTGTTTATTTGTTTGTTCCTTTTTAATAAGACAAAAGATGCACAATAGATTATCTATGCTCTGCCCACCATGAGTATCAAAACCCAAAATCTAGCATAATAAACCTTCAGACTGATTGAAAAATTATTTGGTTTTTTTTTCTAAAGACAAAAGCAGGTTTCTCAAGTGTTCTTTTGTGAATAATTTATCTAGCTCTTGTCTTCAACTGAGAAGAGCACTTCATTGGTTTTTTAGTTGTCCTTGACGAGCAAGAGTTGTTATGTTTGGCTACTTCAGATGTACCCTTATGACTTTCATAAGGGTACTTTTTCATATATTAAATAGACTGCTTTAACCCTTACAAACTTTAGAGTTTATAAGTTTTTCTTGTAACAGAAACCTATATGTGGGCTGACTGTACTATAACTATCACAGGTACAGAAGGCAAAGGTTTATAATCTTCAACTGGGGGTTAGGTTACTAATAACCTCTTATAACCTGCTATTATCAATGACCTGTTATCACTAATAACCTACTATTTTCCTATTAGAGCCTGTTATTACCTGTTAATAACAATAACTGTTATAACCTGCTATTAACTGTTGTTAAAATAACCTGTTATTATCTGTTAAAGGATTACTTTATTGAGGTAATAAAGCTACGTTGTAATTCAAAACCTGATTCACTGTTTTTATAATACAGCTGTTTAAGAACTTCCTTCGTTTATCAAGGATAGTTCATATAAACTACAAATATATCTGTTAGCTCTGTTCTCACTGATTAGTGTTAACTACAGATATACCTGTTAGCTCTGTTCTCACTGATTACTGCTAACTACAAATATACCTGTTAGCTCTGTTCTTACTGATTAGTGATAACTACAAATATACCTGTTAGCTCTGTTGTTACTGATTAGTGCTAACTACAAATATACCTGTTAGCTCTGTTCTTACTGATTAGTGATAACTACAAATATACCTGTTAGTCTGTTCTTACTGATTAGTGCTAACTACAAATATACCTGTTAGCTCTGTTCTTACTGATTAGTGATAACTACAAATATACCTGTTAGCTCTGTTCTTACTGATTAGTGCTAACTACAAATATACCTGTTAGCTCTGTTCTTACTGATTAGTGATAACTACAAATATACCTGTTAGTCTGTTCTTACTGATTAGTGCTAACTACAAATATACCTGTTAGCTCTGTTCTTACTGATTAGTGCTAACTACAAATATACCTGTTAGCTCTGTTCTTACTGATTAGTGCTAACTACAAATATACCTGTTAGCTCTGTTCTTACTGATTAGTGCTAACTACAAATATACCTGTTAGCTCTGTTCTTACTGATTAGTGATAACTACAAATATACCTGTTAGCTCTGTTCTTACTGATTAGTGATAACTACAAATATACCTGTTAGCTCTGTTCTTACTGATTAGTGCTAACTACAAATATACCTGTTAGCTCTGTTCTCACTGATTAGTGCTAACTACAAATATACCTGTTAGCTCTGTTCTTACTGATTAGTGATAACTACAAATATACCTGTTAGCTCTGTTCTTACTGATTAGTGATAACTACAAATATACCTGTTAGCTCTGTTCTCACAGATTAGTGTTCGTTTACGAATTCCCAAAATACGAAATGACTCTTCAACTTTACTGAGCACTAAACATGTTCTTAAAACTTGTTTCTGTGTCAAAGAAGATTCCATCTCAACATTAGTTTCAACAACCTTGTATTGGTGTCGTGTTATTATTGGAGAACATACGTATAAACCTCGCATTTCAGCTTAACTTGTATCATAAATGTCTGATTATATTCCTCATGACATTTAAAAATAAATTAACGTTTCTTTCGAAGAAATGAGAAATCGTACGCATTTAAAACTTAAATTATCCGTCGTATAATCAACATTTTTCCTTGTTTTATTTCCTATATCAGCAAAGTCACTACAGGGCTGTTAACTCCTACATTTTTTTTAGGTTACCAATATTTTTTAAACTAAGCTAGCCAACCTTGGAGAACGCCTTGATGAAAATAGTTAAACAAACGTACTGGACAAACCACGCTCACCAAGGCAGTACAATTATCAGAGGTAGGCCTAAACATATTTTGAAAAGGTACTGATGTTAGCAAAGGTGTTTATCCATTAATTCATTCTAGGCTTCAACTGATCACGTGAGGAAAGCAGCCATTTTCCATTCTAGCCGATATGAAGTCGCTGGTATATGTAACGATTGCTTTAACTATAGGTTACAAAACTACCCTTTTTAGTGAGGTTTTGTTGGCGCGAAGGAAATTCCACTACACTTCCTAGTTTAACAGACTGTTTCAATACCCATAAGGAAGTTCCGGGAAGGTATGTGTGCGATCTGGGTTTATTTTATACAAATAGGCACGTCTGCATGATGGTTTAAAATCCACATGAATGACTTCTGATAGCTCTCATTGTGAGCACAGGAAAAAAAATATTTTGACCAGTACACAGACTGTTACTATGGTAACTCACACTGACGTGGATATTATAATCAAACGTAGAAAACGCTCTGATCAGTAACTGAAAAGAGATCCAGCTAGTATCGTTTGCAATGCCAATATAGACATTACGATCAGTAACGTGCAAAGAGAATAGAACATCAACACGCGTTCTGTTTGATTTGTATTTCAACAGTACAAAACCTCCCCATTTCAGAGATGAAATTCGTGTTTCTAATCCGTTTGTTTTACGGGTTCCTTGAATATATTTTCACGTGATGAATAGGACGCTCGACTCGCCATCTGTGGATCGCGGGATCGAATGCCCATCACTGAACGTGTTAGCCCTTTCAGCCGTAGAAGGGTTATTATGTTACTATCAATCCAACTATTCGTTGGTAAAAGAAGAACCCTAGAATTAGTGGTAGGTGAATGTTGACTAACTGCCTTCCCTCTGTTCTCGGTCCGGCATGGCCAGCTGATTTAGACACTAGACTCGTAATCTGAGGGCGGCGGGTTCGAATCCTCATCGCACCTAACATGCTTGCCCTTTTAGCCGTGAGGGCGTTATAATATTTCGGTCAATCCCACTATTCGTTGGTAAAAGAGTAGCCCAAGAGTTGGCGGTGGGTGGTGATGACTAGCTGCCTTCCCTCTAGTTTTACACTGCTGAATTAGAGATGGCTAGCGCAGATAACCCTAATGTAGCTTTGCGCGAAATTCAAAACAAACCAAACCTTTCTATCTCTTTTAAATTAGGAACAACTAGAGCACAAAGTCTTTAAGTAGATTCACGCGAAATGTTAGAAAAACCTTAAAATAGTTACGCGCGAAAAGGTCGTTAATGTCTTGCAAATTTGCAGTCTAGTCTTGGCCAATGAATTATTCACTGAGCCGTTGTTAAAAGTCAAGCTTCCGCGTAATAAAATAAGTTCCTTATTGATGCAGTTCAATACTAGTTTGGTTGTTTTTACAGAGAAACGAAGCAAACATCGATTCTTCTTTCTGACAAGCGTCTAAAGCAACAATATATGGAATCTGACACTTCTGTCGAATAACCCAGAAAGTCTATAAATCAAGTTTCGCCAACAGAATTTATGAATACCCTAAAACAAGTTTTTAGAGGCACCAACAGATTTCCCCCTTTCCGTCACGTTCGTATAGGCACGTTAATTGTTTTTCCTCGAAATTGGAAATAAATATTTACAATGAATCTATCAAGGTAAAATAATCTGTTACGTCAAAGTCAGATATGTCGAAAACAATAAAGTATCTTCATTGAAAGGTAAAAATCTATCTTCTATTACACATTTCTTAGGTTCTCGTTTATGCGAAGGAAATCGTATAAAGTCGTTATTTTGTTTTTTGTTCTCGTGTTTGAGGAATTGGATAAGTCAGCGAAGCACAGCCTAATACATCATACATTGTTAGCTACTGACTAATGGCTATTGGGTTAACGTGAACGGAATTCATTAGAGCCCGTGCAATGACTTGGGTTCGTGGTTTTCAAGCAGAAAGTCATAGAGACAACTAAACAAAGTTCAAAGTTCAGTGTAAGGGTGTAAGCCGAATTTAAACTATTTTAAGATGACCTTGGTTCGCAGCTGTATTTGTTTGAAACACTGTAACCGACTCCTGAAGCATCGGTTGCAAATTCGTGGATAAATTTATCGTCCCAGTGTTCTCGAATGTTGGAACAAAAAAAAACAAAGCACTTGAAACTTTCGAAACATATCAGGACTAATGAATTCTGGGTAGAAAAATATGAATAATTTAAAGATTTCTGAGGCTTTATGTCATAACAACACAGTTCATTTTTTCCCATGATTCGAATATCACAGTCGAATGGCCGTCAGTAAAGCTAACTGATCAAAATACATCATTTTGACTGATTTTTCCTCATATCATATTACTTGAACAATACAAGTTTTTCCCCCACACCATCAACATCTTCGACAGAATTCTCACTCATGCGTAGTCAAACAACAGTTGCATCCAATCGAAACTTTAGGCCATATCTTCTGCCAGTAGAACAACATCTACATTTTATAAAAATAGGCCCGGCATGGCCAGGTGGTTAAGGCAATCGACGTGTAATCTGAGGGTCGCGAGTTCAAATTCCCCCTCACACAAAACATTCTCACCTTTTCAGCCGTGACAACGTTTTAATGTGACGGTCAACCCCATTGTTTGTCAGTAAAAGAGTAGCCCAAGAGTTGTTGATGGCTAGTAATGACTAGCTGCCTTCCTTCTAGTCTTACAGTACTAAATTAGGGACGGCTAGGGCAGATAGCCCTCCTGTAGCTTTACGTGAAATTTAAAACAAAGAAACAAACTATCTTTATCCCCCTCTTGCCCCCCAGTGGTTCAGCAGTGTGTCTACAGACTTACAACGCTAAAAATTGGATTTCGATAACCGTGGTGGGCAAAGCACAGATAGCCCATTGTGTAGCTTTGTGCTTAATTTAAAACAACAAAATACCCCCATCCCACCCTTAAATCCATTATTTTCTCTCGGACATCTTCAATGCAGTTTCTGTGGATCCTCTAGGACATATGTGGGTTTTCAATCTGAAAATATTTAATATGTGTAGTCAGACATGTAAGTCGGTTTTGGTTTTTTTCTCTTAGTACGTAATATTGAGGCAACGCACCGAAATAGTTTTCTAACCACAAATTACTCAGTCTCAACATCAGAAGTGTTCACACTTTTACGCCATTGTTTTCGCCAAACTAGAAACAAACCAAATCAGATAACTCGTTTGAGATTGGAAAGCTATGGCTACTCAAAACAAGGCTAAATACCAAGGGCAAACTAACACTGAATACAGTGAGTCATCCATCATTACCCTGTAATACTTTTACCGCTGTAAAACTAGATTGTCGACAGTTTAAAACAAGTGTTATTGTTCGAAAGAACAAAGTTTTTATGTCAATTATACTCGTTTTGCGTCGTCAAACTAGTGCGTTATTTAAAAACTAAAATGTTCCTCGAATCGTTGACTACTTACTTCGCCTTACCGATTCACACTGTTTGCCAATTTACTTGAATTAGTAAGTATTTCAAAAAGAAATATTCCATTTCGTAACAGCCCAAACGTGCATTCTTAGAGCATTATAACTTCTTTCGTCATTAATAGGTTTATGATAGACTTGAGCAGAATAATTAATTTTATTTACGATTGTTCTTTGGTTTGTTTGTCTATTTTTGAATTTAGCAGTGTAAGACTAGAAGGAAGGAAGCTAGTCACCCCCCCCCACGACAAACTCTTGGGCTACTCTTTTACCAACGAATAGTGAGATTGACCGTCACATTATAACGCGCCCACGGCTGAAAGGACAAGCATGGTTGGTGCGACCGGGATTCGAACCCACGACCCTCGGATTACGAGTCGAAAGCCTTAACCCACCTGACCACCGGCCCTTCTTCTTTAGAAATTGTATGTGTGTGGTTTCTTATAGCATAGCCACATTGTGCTATCTGCTGGATCCACTGGGGGGAATCAAACCTCTGATTTTAGCGATGTAAATCTGTATCAGCGGGGGACTTGGAACATTAAAGGAATCGATCCCGTTTTTAACACTATGAATGTTTAATCTTTGTTATTTGTTAAACGTGAACGAAAGAATTCTATTTACTATTATCAATATAGGCTCGGCATGGCCAGGTGGGTTAAGGCGTTTGACTCGTAATGTGAGAGTCGGGGGTTCGAGTTAATTAAGAAGAGAGAGATGAAGGCGCACAAACTGTGATGATTTGAGTATTTCAAAAACCAAATCGTCTGAATTCCTTTAGTTATGTAGATTCACATCCGAAACTCAATGACATTTACGCTATTCGGTTAACCTACCTTAACTTAACTTCACTTTTGACAGTTTACGCTAAATAATTATACAGGATGTGACACAGGACAATGACTAGGTAAACATACAAAAAGTTCGACGGGATTGGATGTGTTATTAATTATCTGCTGCACTTTGTAACATTCGGGAAACTTAATTATATCGAAATATAATTACCTCATATTTCAACTAAAGGGAAACTGGGTGTGCATTTAAATACGCAGTAAATACAAGGTGTAAAATCAAGTTGGAGTCCCCTTTCGTATCCCTCTGGCGGTATTAGAAAACAATCACACACTCAGTAGTTTTAGAAACTCCAGAAGTTTTAATGATTGCGTAAAGTTTTTCTTGTTCGCTTTGTTAACTGGAATAATACGTATGTTAACGTTTTTAGCAATACCTGGAGAACGTTCTATAGAACGAACAGGTACTGTGTTCAAGCAGTTTGAACATTTTACATTATACAACCAAAAAAAAAAGAAAAATTTTCCAAGTAACAACTTAGAGATTACCTGAGAAATTTCTTATGGGTATTGGTTGGGATGAAATATTCCTCGAAGGGCTTTCCAGTTCCGTTTGTTTGTTTCTCGCTAGTAACAGGGCTGTTCATTGGTATTCCTTCTTCTTTGTGGTCGTGGTTTTGTAAATTTGTTTCTTTAAAATTATCGTGCGCTTCTTGAGCCTTCTCGTTGTACTCTGTGAAAGGAGACAAATCTTTTTCAATGTACTCCAGGGGAATTTTCTCCTCCGTAGGAGATTCCCGAGATTTGGGTTTCCTCTTGGCCCGCACGCGTCCCGTGTTAAAATTTATAAGGGCATCATCCGGGATGGTGATTTCAGTGTGTCCATTTTGATTCAGAACTTGACCATTTCCATTTGCGAGGTATTTGTTATCTAATTCGTTGTCCTCTGGGAAAAATGGTTATCTTCACGTTCAAGTGATCCTTTCTCAGCCACTTCAGTTTCATCCGAGTTAACGGTGCTTTTATCCGAATCTCTTTCCTCCTCAGACTCCAAAGCAAAATTTACCATTCCTCTTTGATCCTGTGCGTCTGAAGGAGATATAGATTCTTCGTCAATGGACACAGTTGCCCTCTGTCGGTGTTCGTCTTGGAAAATAGGGGTCTCTTCGGGAGAAGATAATTTAGCTCCCCCTGGAGGTGGCCTTGTTTCAGTTCCATTACTAACCAATGACCTGGTGGACTTGGGACTAGAACGTTGTCCAGCAATAGGCGCAACTGTTGTTCTATTTTCTTCTTGGAAAGCAGTGTTATCCAGACCGTCCATACCCTCTTCTGATGAAGTCTGAAACGAAACACAATAAACGTTTTATTAAAAAGGAACTACTAGGGTTACTTCTCGAATATTTAAATTGTTAACAAGTTTTTACAAACTGTATATAGTCTTGTAATAATGAGTTAAGAAACAAAAGCATGACTCAAGATCAAGAGGAAACTTATCGTAATCTTACTGATAACCAAGGTTATGACATTTCTACCTTCTCTACAGTAATACCCGTACTATAAATCAAACATTTATACCATTATTATCCATTAAGTACAAATTTTTCACAAGACGTAATATAGTACTTTTGTGAAATCGGGTCACATTTTGTTATGCTTAAAAATGTTGACAATCACAGGATGTAGGTTTGTTTTGATCACCGCCACTCCCTCCACCATCTTGCAAATTCCTACTACAAGTAACGGGGTTTCAATACCCATCATGGGCAGAGAACAGATAGTCCATGGTTTGGAGTTGTGCTTAATTTCAATAAATTATATGTGTTTGTAGAGACGTCAAAGTCTCATCGGTCGTTCTAAAATAATAATAAAAAATGTTTATAACGTAAATAACTGTTTGATGTGGGTAGACATTTTTTCCTTTTCTGCCTGATTTGTAAAAAATCCTTGCATGACATATAAAAATGAATATTATTTTCTAAATGTAATTAGCTTAATTATGAAATACCCGTTATTGAAAAGGAAACACGTTTTATGAAATTTAAATTCGTAAACCTGTATTATTACATATTTTATAATACTACTGATAATTAGGTGTATTATAATACTACTGATAATTACGTGTATTCTAATACTACTAATAATTACGTGTATTCTAATACTACTGATAATTACGTGTATTATAATACTACTCTACTAATAATTACGTGTATTATAATACTACTAATAATTACGTGTATTATAATACTACTGATAATTACGTGTATTATAATACTACTAATAATTACGTGTATTCTAATACTATTGATAATTACGTGTATTATAATACTACTGATAATTACGTGTATTATAATACTACTAATAATTACGTGTATTCTAATACTACTGATAATTACGTGTATTATGATATTACTGATAAATACTAGTATTATTGTACTTCTGATAATTACGTGTATTATAATACTGCTGATAATTACGTGTGCCCTGATGTTACTGATAATTGCGTGTATTCTAATAATGGTGATAATTAAATGTATTCTAACATTGCTAATAATTACATTATTACTGATAATTACGTGTATTATACTACTACTAACAATTACGTGTATCGTATACTATTTTAATAACGTGTATCCTGGTGAACACAATTTATCACGTATGATATTGTTTTAACTCTAAGGGACTAAGATGTAGGTATGATATTACCTTTATCTTTATACGACTTCTAGTTACCCGTATCTGATGTTACTTTCAATTGCATGTATTCAAATACGACTGATAATTACGTGGATCGTGATATGTATCCTGGTGAATGTAGTGGTTAAGTTCCAGTTAAATGTAACTATGGAGAACGAACGTGTATCATGACATCGCTTTCAATTACGCCTTACAGAATGTTGCTGGTAAACACTAATACTTCGCTAAGCGGTAAATTAAAGTGGCGTCATCTAACTTTTGAATTGTTAAGTACAAAAACTCGTGCTTCCACATCCGATTTTAAATTATAGGACAAAAAACACGCGAGGTATTCCCATGTACACAACGGGAAATTCCTCGTATTCTTAAATAAATCTTTTATTATTGTTTAAGTTTAATAAGCTTGTGATAAGTACCCTTTTATTTTTTATTATTATTCAACTAAATCATTATATAAATAATTCTAAGAAAACAAGGCCTACCTGTGTACACGATTCACCTTGAATATTCTTGTTGTAGCTCAAAGCTAGAGATGAGTGTATATTTGGGTGCACGGGGCCTTTTACGATAACCTTTACACGAGAGAGCCAGGCTGAAGAGGGCTAAAAGGGGGAGGGGATAGGCAGAAGGGGAATCGGGCATAATGCATCCCGTTCGTACCTGGTGCAATTTGTGTGTTCAGGTTATGAAATTCTTTGACGTCGCCTACAGTCACTAGCTTTAATCTATGGCATTTTCGGAGTAAGTTTCATACCAACGTTTTAGGAAGTTAATAAAGCTATTTGTAAATGGTTATCTTCACATAAACATCTAAGTAAAATTAGATTTAATTCCAAATACTAGATTAAAAGTCACTATTAAATAACAGGTTAGAGTAATATGTTTATTGTCATTTTAAGGTTATATCTATTAAACGGTAGACACTTTTATATTCCTTCTATTCTTTTGTATAGCAAATCTGACGAAGTTCATAAGATGATCTTTCAGAGTTACAGCTGAGAACTGCGAAGTTCATAAGATGACCCTTTAGAGTTATAGCTGAGAACTACGAAGTTCATGAGATGATCCTTTAGAGTTACAGCTTAAAACTACAAAGCTCATACGGTGATCCTTTAGAGTTACAGCTGAGAACTGTGAAGCTCATTAGATGACCATTTAGAGTTGCAGCTGAGAACTACGAAGTTCATAAGATGACCCTTTAGAGTTATAGCTGAGAACTACGAAGCTCATAAGATGATTCTTTAGAGTTATAGCTGAGAACTACGAAGTTCATAAGATGATCCTTTAGAGTCATAGCTTAAAATTATAAAGTTCATTAGACGACTCTAATATTACAGCTGAGAAATATTTATTTCGCAAGATGACTGTAGCTAACAAATCTGTTATAATTTACAAGTTGGTATTTTTTAAGTTGTATTAATCTAATAGAGTACACAGAGTTATTTTTTAGCACAAACTAACCTTTGACGCCATAACTGAGATATGTCGTTTAGGCTAATCTTGTGCAAACAGTTTGTGTGATCTGTTTATTTTATTGAAGCCAGAACACAGATTGCTGTTAGTTTCGTGTGTAAGGATGTTTTTTTCTTCTCTCCTGCGCATGCTCAGTATCTTACAGTGTTGTATTTCTTAAACTACCGAGTAAAGATTTTCTAGGTATATATACAAAAGTAATAATAAATATCAAGCCTGCTCAATAGATAACTCTGAGGTCACGGTCAGTACTGTCGTCACCGTCAAAATGACTCTTGGAATTAAATATAAATAAAAAAAAAACATTTCTTTTGTTAACACCGTAAACCACAGATCACAAGAGGAAAATATCCAGCTAAGAGCTGTAAAGAACCACTTTGTAATAGTAATGGCGCAGAGCCAAGATGCGTCTGTGAAAAGTCTGATTGACGTGGCGAAATTAGTGGTTGAAAGGCATAGGAGAACAGTGGATGCAAATAAGGGTTGATACGAGCACGTGAACAGTGAGTGAAGTGATGTAGTAAAGGGTTAAAATAAGTGAAGGTAAATTAACACTGAGAAAGTTGGTGTTATGTGTAGTTGATGTATGTATATTAACACTTAGTGAAGTGGTGTTACGTGTGACTGATTTAAATACACTAACACTCAGTGAGATGGTGTTGCATATGGTTGAGTTAGCAATGTTAACACTCATTAAGGTGTTGTTATGTATGGTTAATATATGTATATGTATACTTAATCAGTAGGCCTCATGGTATGTTGACGTTTATAAACGTAAACTTGCTATACCTCTCTGTTTGTTTGTTTTTGAATTTCGCCCAAAGCTACACGATGGCCAATTGCGCTAGCCGTCCATAATTTTGCAGTGTAAGACTAGAGAGAGAGCAGCTAATCATCACCACACACCGTCAGCTCTTGGGCTACTCTTTTACTAACGAATAGTGGAATAACCGTCACATTATAACGACTCCACGGCTGAAAGGACGATCATGTTTGGTGTGATAGGAATGCATCTCTATTCCAGTCAAGATCTGTTAATATATAAGCTCCTAAAAAAAAAAGTTTTTCTTTGTTACCAGTCCTTGTTTACTACCATCTTAGGATCGAATAATTCCACATGTGTAATTCCACATGTGTATCCTTAATTGTTTGGTTTCAGTTTGAAACATTTTCCTATACACTGTAATTTTTAATGACTATTTATTATAAAAGAGTAATCTAAAAGTTGGCGGCGAGTGGAATTAACTAGCTGCCTTCCCTCTTGTCTATCGTTGATAAATTAGGAGCTACGAATGCAAATTGTCCTTAATTAAGATTTAACAAGGAAACAAACAGTTCTTTAATATATGCACGTGTCACAGTTCAAAACATTCTCGAGATCTGTCACAGGTTATATTGACAAATACATTTTCTTATAAGATGTTTTATCCAAAGATTTTTGTTTCTTTATCTGCAAAATTGTGTTTGTGCAGTTTATGCAACCACGGACTACACAACTCTGAGGTTAGTCGACGAGTTAATGATTTGATCTTACGAAAACGGTGGAATGCGCACGTCACTAACCTCAATGAATTGGACAGATTAGAGAGTCAATGCGCGATCCAGTATCATAAGATATCTATGTCAAGAATCTAGTGTAGTTAAAACCTGACTTGGAAAACTCACTTCTGTCTAGAAAGTGTCTGCACAGTACCCTAGTGAGAAAACTTGGGAGGAACCCGTGGGGGGCGGGTGTTACTGCAGGTACTAACCACGAAGGTCAGTGATCCTAGCTACTTTCAAGGACATCAAGGTCGTGAACTTTTACTTTCTTACTAACTTATATATATATATTGCACAGGACGTTTTGCTTTACCACCCTACAAACCTGTTGCCACAAAGTTCAATAAAAACCTGTCATTTTGCAATTCATACGAAGCAGTAACTGTTGCAGAACTGGTTTCTGAAAACTTGCAGCCGAACATCTGCTTAGGGCCACATTCACGCTATAAAACCCCATCGCAAACTATACGTAAATAATTTCTAATATAACGTCAAGTCATGGTTGTATTATACACAGAAAAACTGTATTAGTTTCTACTTGAACATATTCTTAGTTACTGGTATTAGTATTAGTTACTGGTATTAACTGTATTAGTTTCTACTTGAACATATTCTTAGTTACTGGTATTAGTATTAGTTACTGGTATTAACTGTGTTAGTTTCTACTTGAACATATTCTTAGTTACTGGTATTAGTATTAGTTACTGCTATTAACTGTATTAGTTTCTACTTGAACATATTCTTAGTTACTGGCTTTCCATTCCCACCACACTTAGTTATTAATTGTCTGACACTACGACATGATCGCCCTCTAGTGGTTCAGCAGTAAGACTGAAGGCCTGCAATGGATACCCTTGCTGTTAGATATAATTTGTTTTTAACAGTTCTATAGTATCTTTCGTAAGGTAATTGCTATGCATAAAATGCTCCCAGTTAGAGTTAATGACAGTTTCATCAATGAATTAAAAAAACAACACGTGTCAATGACAGTTTCGAGAAAAAGCCATCCATCTCTTACGTTTGTTCGTTTGGAATTAAACACAAAGCTACACAATGAGCTGGCTACCTGTGTTCTGCTCACAAGGGGTATGTCTGTTGACTCACACTGCTGTGCCAATGGGGAATGTCTGCATCTCTTATATATCCGGGTAAAAGAGTTAAACAGTTAATGTCTTATGGACCATGGAATGGACTTTGGTCTTTGTATCCTATTGGTCAAACTTGAAGTACTGAAGCATCAAATAATATAGAATGGACTTTGGTCTTTGTGGCCTCTTCTAGTGTCCATTTTGTGTCAGTTCAGTAAGCACAGAACGTACATGCGACGAGGAGACAATACACAGCTCAGTGTTTTAAAGTAAGAAAGGACATGAGAGATACAGAAATGTGTGCTTGTTTAAAAGAAACTTCGGTTTGAGAATAAGTTAAGTAAGAAAGTACAGTAGGTAATGAAAACTTAGTAATTATGATGTTCAACTTGATAGAAAGACTAAACTATGACTAGAAGACATTACTTAGAAATTGTCAAATAATTATTATTTTGATGTTAATACAGAGGGCTAAGCGCAGTTTATAAAATATATTTGCATATATATCTTTGAAGACAGACTAAGGACTGGAGCTATATTATATTGGAAAAAGGACATTTATACAGCAGGACTGCTCTTTGATACATATACAAGATTGTCATCCTCCACGACTATGGATAAACTTGTAAAATAAACAGTTAGGTCAACAGTGGCTATGAAACCGTAGTTTAACCTAACTCGAAGAAGTGACTTTATCTGCAAAGTGAAAGAGAAACTGCTGATTTAAAAAAAGTTACTAATCTGGGCATATTTTCTCGCGACGCTGAAAAGATAGAAAACGATGATAAATGTGAATTAGGGTTCAGAAACCACCACGAAATCAAAATATGTTTTCATGAAAAAATGGAACTAGTATAGTGGACGCACAGTGGAACGTCTGTGGAAACTTTGTCCAGACCATTGGAAAAAAAAGATTGACCTCGAAATGTTTCATAGAAACACGTTAACAAAAGGTGTGATACAGGGCAATACTACGTAATAATGGCCATCAGACTCAGCCCGATGTGAAGCGAATGAAGTTATTCCACGGGAAGCAAGGGCCGTGGAAACCCTTCTTAAAACGTCCAACTGAAGAAATGAAATTAAATGTTTGATTTTCTGACCTAGAAAATTAAAATCACTAAAGAAAGAAACCGGTTAAAACTGCTCCATTCTCGTTTCCTACGGAAAGAATATGTTTCAGAGGAACAGAATATATTTTATGCATGGGTTCATCACCGTCATCCATGGAAGGGTGGAAGCTCTGAAAACATAAAAATTATTTACATAACTCTGTTTCATTTTCTGTTTGAGAAATAATTATGTCAGGGTCACCATCTAATGAAACAGATTTTACTCATCTTTATTGTTTTGTTTTTTTTCTGGAATTTAGTCATTAATTCCAAGACAAAGAATGTTCCAAGAACATAAGATTGTATTCTTTATAGTTATTTTGTTCGGCTTGGTTGATCCTCAAGTAGAAATCAGGTTTGGCCATTTAACAAACATAAATATAGCTGGACAAATAATGAAATATTTATGTTTTATTAAACTTGTATTTACTTTGCCCTGTCATCTGGAGATTTAATGATTAGATTCCCCTTTTGTACACATTTGTTAATGATTGGTTTGTTTTGAATTTCGCGCAAAGCTACACGAGGGCTATCTGCGCTAGTCGTCTCTAATTTTGCAGTGTAAGACTAGAGGGGAGGCAGCTAGTTATCACCACCCACCGCCAACTCTTGGGCTACTCTTTTACCAGCGAATAGTGAGATTGACCGTCATATTATAACGCCCCCACGGCTGAAAGAGCGATCATGTTTAATGTGACGGGGATTCGAACACGGGACCCTCGATTTACGAGTCGAGTGCCTTAACCACCTGGCCATGCCGAGTGATTTGTTAATGAATACTCATAGCGGGTCAGGTAAGAGACCACCTTTTAGGTTATTGTTACTGTCAGGTTGCGTTCATACCTTTTGCATAACAAAATCGCAAGCTCGTGCTGATTTTCAATACACAAAAATCCACTAATCAGTTGTGTGGATTCAGAAAGAACAGTGTTTTATACATTCTTGTCGCTAAGTCGACCCTTGTCCCATTGTAATAAAGCCACATAGACCTCCCTCTCAACTGGGATGTTCAGCAGCATTAATATCCCCCCCTTCATCCCACTAATGGACATTATGTTTAGTTAAAGTGAGCTTTTAATAACTATTACAATATAAGTTCTGATTCAAGTTTTCCACTGGGAACTGGTGAAGGCAGAGATGTTGAAGTGAAAGCAAAGAATGGTGAAAGCAGAGATGGCAAAGTGAAAGCATAAATGATAAAGTGAAGGCAAAGATGGTGAAGTGAAAGCAGAGATGGTGAAATGAAAGCAGAGATGGTGAGATGAAGGCAGAGATGGCAAAATGAAGGCAGAGATGGTGAAGTGAAAGCAGAGATGGCAAAGTGAAGCGAGAGGTCACAGGTTGGCGGGGATAAATGAATCCAAGGTAGTGAAATTTGTTCAAACGTATTTAAAAAATAAAAGTTTATCAGGAATCATACAATAAGTAGTTTTAGATACAAAGTTGATGAAAATATAATTTTAGAACTTAATGCATAGTTTCGTCAGGTGCTTTTCTTTAAGGTGGATTAAAATAACTAAAAAAACAATACTTCCAACATATTTTTTTTTTTTAGTGGCGGCTTCACTCGACATTATTTGGAACCAAAGCTAGTAACACATAATGTCGAGGTAATAAGGATACAGATAATTACCAACATTACAAGTTCAACTGGTATACAAGGGTGGAACATAAGTCACGTATCTCAGAAAGGCTGGTATGGGTATTAACACGTTTATTAATAAGCAGAGAACAGCGTTTCGATATACCTAGGTCATCTTCAGGTCGAAACGTTGTTCTCTGTTTATCAGTAAAAATCTCAATACCCATACCAGCCGTTCTGAGATACATTTTTATTTCAAGTGGGTTTCTCGTCATCAAGAAGGACAAAAACACATCTCGACAAAAGAAGGCGACATGATATAATCCCATCACGTGACAAGGTGGGTGAGGCTGTTTCGAAGTTTGTGGGTTTCAACAATCACCAAAAAGTAACGGTTGTACAACAGCCGAGTTGATCAACTAATAACTCTTATAACATCCGTATGCGGTGAAAAATCCAAGTTATCAACGCTTCGTCACTCGATGTCCCTGAACTGAAAGATGTTTTTGTTTCCATGTTAAACGTTTAAAGGAAACTTTGTGAATTTAACTTGGATGTGGAATTGGGAAAAGACTGCTTGGCTTTTTTCATATTTCTGTTTTTCTGGAAGTTGAAAAAGTTACATTGACGTGAAATATAAATCTAGGCGAATGACCTAAAGTTACACCGGAGGTAATGAAATCAGTTTACTTCGAAGGCAAAAATAATGGAGAACAGAAAAGGATGGTTTCTGAGCCAAATTTGAACAGTAATGAACAGAGATGAAAAGATACAAAAACCAGGCTGTCTTGAAGAATTATAGAACCAAAAATATATAGTAGAAATTTAATATATATGTACACATATTTTAATTTTGTGATGTGAATACCTGTGTGTTGTAAATTCGATGTTTCAGTTTTGAGTTGCATGTGTTTGTACGTGTTATACTGAGTGTTGGAGTCTTTAGTTGTATGTGTTATATTGAGTGTTGGAGATTTTAGCTGTACGTGTATACAGTCAAGTTACTTTTCCTATCACTGTACAGGTTTGTTTATCACTACAAACAAATTATGAATATTTTAAATAGAAACATAATTTGAGGGAGTTTAGTTTATCAAAACAGAGTGAGTTCTTATACACATCAGTCTGAAGTCACTTTCAGAGACTGGACATCTTTTTCAGAACAAATCGAATCACATATACTTACATTACTTCAAAACCACTTTATCGGAAAGTTTTTTTACGTCATTGGTATCTAAAGACGGGCTTCCTGTTGTTAATCGTGTGTTTTACCACCAGATAAAAATAAAAACTATTTCGTTAGATATTAAAAAAATCTTTTCGTGATTAATTAATTAATTTTGTTTCGCTAAATTTAGACATAGGCTTCACTTCAAAAATGTGCTTCTCTCCTTACAAAAAAAAAATCCTTCACGTTTTCAAAGTTTACCAACCAGTGGCCGTGTTTATTTGTTATTCAGTGCTTTACTAGGTTAGGATGGTCACCATAACACTCAGCTTGTGTACACATTCAGGTAACTTGATTTTGGTTTTGTTTCCCACTAAACTTTGCTCTTAGCTTCTGTAAGTTTTTTTCCAAGAACATTTCAGGATTCGTGTTCTGTCAAACCGTTGACTAACATTCTCACGTGATGTGTTTCATTATTTCAAATGTTTGTGGTAGTTACGAAACGTAACGTTACTAGTTTCGTGGTTTCACTTCTAAGCGCAACATATTTATTTTACTACCAACTAATGGATGTTTATTCTGCTACTAAGTATTTTAAACTAATTTCATATCTAGCTGCTATTGATTTATTATTACAATGAGTGCTCGTTGTTGATTGTACTGCAAAGTGTTATTTGTTGTATTACTGAGTGTTCTTTGTTGACTGTACTATTAAATGTTCTCTGTTGATTATATTACTAAGTGTTCTTTGTTGACTGTGCTGTTAAGTGCTGTTTGTTGACTGTACTACTAAGTGTTCTTTGTTGACTGTACTATTAAATGTTTTGTTGAATGTGTTTTGTTAAGTGCTCTTTGTTGACTGTACTACTAAGTGTTCTTTGCTGACTGTACTATTAAATGTTTTGTTGACTGTGCTGTTAAATGCTCTTTGTTGGCTGTATTGCTAAGTACTATTTATTGGATGTATTACTAAGTGCTCTTTGTCGATTATATTACTAAGTGCTCTTTGTTGACTAAATTAGTAAGAGCATGCTCTGTAATTCTTGTTTGACTACATTAAGTAATCTGTCTCTAGATTTTTTGACTGATTAAACACAAGGATATACGATGACATTTTTTATCCCTGTTTACTAGATACAAATCATTTGATCAGCATAGGATTTCACAACTGTTTCTTGCACTGATTTGACTGTCCTGAGTCTGTGTACTTTGACATATTGCCTCAGGTTAAGTGCGAAAGGACGAAGACACAATCAGAATATCAGTAGGGAAACTAGGCCTAACTTGGAATCAGTGTTTCTCGAAGCTTATGAGACCGGTTTAACGTGTTAACTGAGTTCTTGGAACGTGACATGGGATCGGGTGAAATCCCTCTTATCTGATCACGGAGTTGGAGCAAGGATAGATTTTTTTCCATTCTAACAAAAGACATTTTATCTTTATGTCGTAACGTTTTCTTTATCTGTATATTCTAGTCCCTCTTACATAATGCTAGCAGACAGCGGTACAGTTTTCTAACTGAATGTTAAGTGCGCTTCACACAACCAGCGGTACAGTTTTTTAACTGAATGTTAAGTGCGCTTCACACAGCCAGCGGTACACTTTAAAACAATGTTGATATGTTCAAGTTAATCAGCGGTGCACATTAACACAGCGTTAATTATGCTCCAGATAACCGTAGGTACATGTAAACGTTAGCACAATATTAAATGTGCTACAGACAGTCAGCAGTGCATCTTAACAGAGTATCAACTACTCCAGATACTTTATCAAACAAGTGTACTCTACATACACAACGGAACACATTAAAAAAATCTTAAATGTGTTTCAGGTTCACAACGGAACACTTTAACAAAATCTAAAATGTGTTACAGGTTCACAACGGAACACTTTAACAAAATCTTAAATGTGTTTCAGGTTCACAACGGAACACTAACAAAATCTTAAATGTGTTTCAGGTTCACAACGGAACACTAACAAAATCTTAAATGTGTTTCAGGTTCACAACGAAACACTTTAACAAAATCTAAAATGTGTTACAGGTTCACAACGGAACACTTTAACAAAATCTTAAATGTGTTTCAGGTTCACAACGGAACACTAACAAAATCTTAAATGTGTTTCAGGTTCACAACGGAACACTTTAACAAAATCTAAAATGTGTTTCAGGTTCACAACGGAACACTTTAACAAAATCTAAAATGTGTTTCAGGTTCACAACGGAACACTTTAACAAAATCTAAAATGTGTTTCAGGTTCACAACGGAACACTTTAACAAAATCTAAAATGTGTTTCAGGTTCACAACGGAACACTTTAACAAAATGATGAATGTGTTTCAGGTTCACAACGGAACACTTTAACATAATCTAAAATGTGTTTCAGGTTCACAACGGAACACTTTAACAAAATCTAAAATGTGTTTCAGGTTCACAACGGAACACTTTAACAAAATCTAAAATGTGTTTCAGGTTCACAACGGAACACTTTAACAAAATCTAAAATGTGTTTCAGGTTCACAACGGAACACATTAACAAAATCTAAAATGTGTTTCAGGTTCACAACGGAACACTTTAACAAAATCTAAAATGTGTTTCAGGTTCACAACGGAACATTTTAACAAAATGATGAATGTGCTCACGATTCACATTTAAACACTGTCAGAATCTTAAATACAACGAAACGCTCGAACGTAGTGCTCGTGCAACATACTGACAAAACTCTTCCCATGTAGCCATTTCCAATAAAGAAATAAAAAGTAAAAACTAATTAGAACTTTTATTTTTCAGGAAATAATCGACTTCCAACTTCAATCCTTGTAACATGTGAAAATACTTGAACAGCAATTTATTCTTCAAGCTAATTTACCTTTAGGAAGGAAGAAACTGTAATTTACTTTTCGGAAGGGAGACACTGACCTTGCTGTAATTTACCTTTCGGAAGAAAGACACTGACCTAACTGTATTTTATCTTTCGGAAGGAAGACACTGACCTAACACTGACCTAACTGTAATTTACCTTTCGGAAGAAAGACACTGACCTAACTGTATTTTATCTTTCGGAAGGAAGACACTGACCTAACTGTAATTTACCTTTCGGAAGAAAGACACTGACCTAACTGTATTTTATCTTTCGGAAGGAAGACACTGACCTAACTGTATTTTATCTTTCGGAAGAAAGACACTGACCTAACTGTATTTTAGCTTTTGGAAGAAAGACACTGACCTAACTGTATTTTATCTTTCGGAAGGAAGACACTGACCTAACTGGAGTCAAATCATAAATGTGTGTCATCTTCTTCTATTGTCTTCAGATTCACTGTAACTAAATCAGAAGATTTTATCGATTCTCCAGACAATCTAGTTTACTTCGGTTATGTCACATTTTACAAGATAAAGTAAAGTAAGGAACTCACGTAATCCCATAAGACAAACTTCCGATCCTACCAGTCCTTCTCTGAATCCTTTCAACAAGGTAACATCGTTTCTTGTATAAGGAAACCAAAGGACACAGTATCCTAAAGGAAACCTAATTAGAGGCTCGTTAAAGGAGCAAATTACCACTTTAGACTGTTATATAATATGTGTTTATTTAACTTAAATATAGTTTAATATAGTTAGACTTAACTATCAGTAAGTTAAGCGTCCATTAAATGATACTTCCAGCCATAGAAAAATCAAATGTATATCACAAGGAACTGAATGAAACTTGGATAATGTTTGACTGTTAAACGTACTAACAAGGATGGACAGTATACGACCTTATATCTTAGTTCATCTGTGTGGATACCATTTGGTCTTTAAACAACATACGGCCTTATACTTTAGTTCATCTGTGTGGATACCACTTGATCTATAAACACACGCTGACCTATAACTCATTTATTAAAGATAACTTTCGTTTTAGCAAATTAGACGACCATAAAATCTTTAACAGAATGGACAACCAGAACTAGTAATTGTTAAAAGTATTGTTGTTCTAAGAACTAGGAATATAACTTTTGCAGAGCTATCCAAGACTTTCTAGAACTGTATACTTTCATAGTAAGGAAACTTTAAGAAAGTGTGGCGAACATACTTCTGAACACAGGATTCCGCCAGACTTTGGAAGAGTTATGAAGTGGACCTGTAATAGGAGTTATGAAGTGGATGTGTAATATTAGTTATGAGATGAACCTGAGAACAGCGTATGAAATAAATTTAGGAAATGGACTGCACGTTCGTTCAGAAATCATTTTGAAACAAGAACATTGTTGATATTTTGGACAGAAACAAATTCATTATGAAGAGTTTCAAAAAACGCAAAATGTGAAATCTCGGAAGTTGATGACAGTGTTTACGATAAGAACTCTGGTGTAAACTAGGACAGAGCTTTGACTTTTGACCTTTAACATAAAAGTCAACTTTTCCATCCGGTTGACCTCTGCGTTTTAGAACTGCACTGCAAACTATATACTGGACGAGATTCCAGTTACACGTGAAGATACTCCATAACGTCTCGTGTTTAGTCATGAAATGAAATTCGCCTTCGTAGTGGTACCTGACTATAAGGCTTATTCGCTGTGTCAAATGATTACAAGGTCGAGTGTTACTAAAGAAAGTTAGACTTATTAACGAAATGTTTATTGTTGTTGTGTTCTTAGCTCAAAATTACACGATGGGCTATCTATTCTTTGTCCACAGCGGGAAATCGCCCCTCTCCCTTTAGATTGCAAGTCTGTAAATTTACCACTGTCCCATCGGAGGATTGGGCACATTCGTTTGTTTTATTTATGACGAAGTTACAAAGGTTGTCCCTAATTTTGAATTGCCAACTAAAGGGCGTGTAACCCACGGACAGTACTTTTTCCCCATCGAATAGTTGGAATGACCTTCACATTATAAAGTTCCTTTGGCTGAAAAGACAAACGTGTTTTCGCCGGATTTCGAAAGTGCAACGTGCGAGTCGACTATTTTTAGGATATAAAAGTAAAATATTAAAATAAAACTATTACATTTAACAACAAAACAATGACAATAATACAACGATGACAACATTCAAATACAAGTACTTGAATTCTTGTTCGTATGGGCCTGACATGGGTTAACGATTAACGTACTCGAATGTGAACCTAAAGATTTATTTCTCAGCTCGCTAATCTTCGCTAGCAAAACACGTTTCACTTTTTCGGGGTTCTAAGTGAGTTATAAGAAAGTGATGGTCAAATATCACTTCTTGATCAGACAAGAGTATTACAAGAGCTAGCGGTGCGTACGATTTGTGACTAGATGCCTTCTTTCTCGTTTATCACTTCAAAATCAGGCATAACCATGTGCAGATAGCATGCGATAAATTTTGAAACCAAACAACCATTTTTTTATAAAAACTAACTAAACACCTGGTATAACTGATATGTATCATCCACTGTATGTTTACTTGGGTATCCTGGTATAACTGATATCTATCATCCACTGTATGTTTACTTGTGTATTACACTTAATGTTTACACTCGAAAACTAAAAAATATTATTTGGTTTTGTTGTCTCTACCTAAGTGACTATAAATAATAATGTCTATTATACTATTTGGAAAATCATTCATGTTCAGAGGATTTTGATGTCCCTAGCGGGAACAGTGGTAAGTCTACGGATTTACAACGCTAAAATCAGAGATTCGATTTTTCTCCACAGACACACCAGGTGGCCAGATGTGGTTTTGCTATAAGAAAAACAAAGCCACACACAGCATTTTAATATTATTCACGAAATCCTACGTATCAATTATTTTCGAAAGCGTGACGAATCAATATTTTAAGACAGTCAAGTAAGGGCCCGGCATGGCCAGGTGGTTAAGACACTCGACTCGTTATCCGCGGGTTCGAATTCCCGTCACACCAAATATGCTCGCCCTTTCAGCTGTGGGGGTGTTATAATGTTACGTTCAATCCCACTATTCTTTGATAAAGGAGTAACCCGAGAGTTGGCGGTAGGTGTTGATGACTAGTTGCCTTCCCTCTAGTGTTATACAGGGGTTCGATTCCCCTCGGTGAACTCAGCAGATAGCCCGATGTGGCTTTGCTATAAGAAAACGCACACCTAGTGTTATACTGCTAAATTAGGGACGACTACCGCAGATAGCTCTCGAATAGCTTTGATATGCTGTACTTTCAAAACTGGTATTATTTACCAAAGTATGTAATAAACCAATTTAGCGTTCTTCTCAGTCAAGAGAAAACAAAGATAGATTTGCCGTGGGAGGTGATACTTCAATCACTATTAAAGTGGTTTTGGTGTAAAATACGAAGTTTGAGTGTGAGTTCCAAAATTATTCCAAAGTTTGCGTGTCAGCGGACAGTATAAAATAAGAATCCGTTATACTGTTCTTTAGTATAAAATAAGAATCCGTTATACTGTTCTTTAGTATAAAATAAGAATCCGTTATACTGTTCTTTAGTATAAAATAAGAATCCGTTATACTGTTCTTTAGTATAAAATAAGAATCCGTTATACTGTTCTTTAGTA
This sequence comes from Tachypleus tridentatus, assembly GCF_004210375.1. NCBI lineage: Eukaryota > Metazoa > Arthropoda > Merostomata > Xiphosura > Limulidae > Tachypleus > Tachypleus tridentatus. The sequence continues at coordinate 35,713,321 of NC_134827.1, read as the reverse complement.
TAAAATAAGAATCCGTTATACTGTTCTTTAGTATAAAATAAGAATCCGTTATACTGTTCTTTAGTATAAAATAAGAATCCGTTATACTGTTCTTTAGTATAAAATAAGAACCCGTTATACTGTTCTTTAGTATAAAATAAGAATCCGTTATACTGTTCTTTAGTATAAAATAAGAATCCGTTATACTGTTCTTTAGATGAATTTTGTTCTGTTACTGAAAGTTTTTGTAGAGTTTCGGTAATTTACTGGAAATACGTTACAAAATAAGATTATAATTCCTAAAAAAATCTGAGATTGGATTGAATAGACTTTGGGCAATATAAACTTTTAACGGATACTAGTATGAGATTGAGTTATGTAGATTTGTAATTAATACTAGTATGATTTTCGGTTAAACAGGCTTGTAGCTGATACTATTATAAGTTTGGTCTACCTGGATTTGTAAATTCTAGTATGAGGTCAGGTTAGGCTTGTAACGGGTCTGAGTGAAAGACTTATAATATAAATTAATATATGTTTGTGTTAAACAGATATGTAACGGGTACGAACCTTGTACATTTACACTTCACTTTTCTTAAAATTATAAAAATATATATTTATATACAAACACATTAAAAATGAGGCCTACGGGCAGTAACAAAGTTTAACAAAAATCCTGGATCGCTTTAAATTTAGTTATATATAATTATTATTTATAGAGTGCGTTCTGGCCAGTAGATAAACAAATAAAAGCACGAAATGCCACAGGTTAGTGTGTGTGTGTGTGTGTTTTAAATTTCGCACAAAGCTATCCGAGGGCTATCTGTGCTAGCCGTCCCTAATTTAGCAGTGTAAGACTAGAGGGAAGGCAGCTAGTCATTACCACCCACCGCCAACTCTTGGGCTACTCTTTTACCAACGAATAGTGGGATTGATCGTCACATTATAACGCCCCCACGGCTGAAAGGGCGAGCATGTTTGGCGCGAAGGGAATGCGAACCCGCGACCCTCAGATTACGAGTCGCACGCCTTAACACGCTTGGCCATGCCGGGCCGGCCACAGGTTAGGTTCCGATGAAGAATAATTAATTATCTGTACAAAGATGGGTGCTAAATAAAATATCCAATAGTTTGTGTTTGGTTCTCTTTTCTTTATATAAATAGAAATCAAAACCATACCAATAAATTTCTTATTTAAGCCTGAAAAAGAAAGCTTTTTTGTTTTTTTTTAAGATCAAGCAATTTGCTACCGAAGTGTATGGAGGATATACGTAACACTAAACACTGCTTAAATTGTGCTAAGCAAAACATGTCTAAAATCATTCTAGTTGGCGAAATGTTTTGAGGTATGTTGTAATTGATTTTCACATCAAACGTCATCGCTTATCATCCTAATCACGTGGTTCACGTGCAAACAACGCAACATGGAAGAAAACTTAGCAATTACGTCGTTGTTGACTGCGACATGCTGGTGACCTTTTGACCTTGGTTTCATCATTACATGTTTCCGGAATTAACTCATCTACAAACTTAAACTGTGAAAAGAAGCATCTACCTCTATGAATTTTAGCCCCCAGTAGCACAGCAATGTGTCTGTGGACTTATAATAGTGGAAATCGGGTTTCGATACTCATGGTAGATAAAGCACAGATAGTTCTTTGTGTTTAAAAACAAACAACAGCCCTATGAATTTTTATTACTGTATCAGTTCTTAGTTGATTTACATCTAAGTTACCTTTATGATATGTAGTAACGTAATCATTTGGTTAAGTTAGACAGAATTTCATTAATTATAGAAGAATTCCACTTTTTAACAACATTTTACAGATATGTAGTTCATATAGTTGTTCAGCTATTCAGTAAAACTGCATAAAGAATTGATTAAATTATCTACTTGTCAAAAATTCTTAACGTGTGACTTGTTTCAAACAGGTAAAGACTCTAAACTCACATTATAATATAATAGAATATTTGCTTATATGATATTGAGAAAACGTTTTTATTATCCGATGTGCAACCCCAACTTCGCGAACTTTTTATCCTGTGTGCATGTAGGATTGCAATAAGGGTCACAATTTTCCAGTTTCGCCCCTGTTTCTCGTCGCGGAGAACTTTATTTTTTTCAATCCTCAGGTTACAGATATGACGTCATCAATACGTTACGTGCGTAATGAACTGGCGCCACGAGTAATCGGCTAGTATTGCTTAAAGTTTCAATAAAATTCTACTTGTATTTTATGCCTAAAATTCTAACGTAACTCTATTCATATTTTAAAACTAAATTTTCAACGGTGTTTTGTTTGTAGTTTAAACATAAAGTTTCAACGAAATTATATTCGTATTTTAAGCACGAACACCTCAACACTTCCAAGAATCATTTTATTGTAAACAGAAGCTTATCACGCACGTGTGTAATGGGTGAGAGACTGAATTTCTCCTCACAGACTTATAATTACAGTTTGAGATTTCATAAGTCACGAGCACACAACTGTGAACTTGATCTCTTATAACGACAACATAAAGCTTTAGAATTGGTGTCGGATATTTTATACTTCGAACTATTATTCAAAACAAAACACTGTATTTCTTTATATATACATTAAATAATCGTTATTCTTAAATTCAAATTTTAAATAAAAATTATAGTAGAGTAGGGTACGAGTCCTATCGGAAGAATTGGTCAAAATGTTGAAAGAAAATGGAGAATTTTGTACCTTCACAAAACCAAACTTATTTCCTGGAAGTTAAGTAACATAACAAACATACTTTGTTAGGAGAGAAGAAATTCTACTGAGTTACAACACTAAAATATGAGGTTCGATTCCTTGTTCTACACCAAACAAACACTTTTTTCCTGTATAATAAATTATGTTAAGTGCAAAACAGAAGGTTACTTAGAATAACATATAAGTTATCGACACAAGTGGGTTTTACGTAACTAATGGAACATACCTATCTCGTACCTAACTAGCTCACACCTAACTCATAACATATTTGAAGTTTGGGAAACATTTTAGCATTTTTAAATCCTCAATACGTGAAGTATGTTTTTGACAACCAATGGTTTTGATTCTTCAATACATAAGATAATTTTAACTGCTTTATAGGGACTTCAGTAAACCAGGTTTGTGACAAGGTTGTCCTAAAGACCGCGTGCAAAGCAAAGCAAAATCCATGACAGGTATTTCGGATAAAAAAAATGACCTAAACCGAAACTTAGAGCAAACAACACCGGGTGCGTTTAGATAAATCTTTATCTTTGCCCAACTCATGATTTGAATGTTAAGTTGGGCTTCGTGAGAAAAAAAACAAAAACACATACGCACACAGACTGATGTGAATGTATGTATAATGTACAAACATACTACATATAAATTTTAAAATAAAATAAGTAATTTACGTAGAACAAGATTTATTTGAAGTAACATAAAGCAAGCAAGCAACGTCCGAAAAAACAGATTACAGGTACTGATAACTATTACACCCATCAGTTTATATACTATCCTGGCTCACAAATGCAGGAAGCACGCGTTCTCCATTACCCAGTGTTTTCTTCTCTGCATAAAGACCACACTAATTACGAGGGACTAATTTTTCGCCTTCTGCGCATGGCCATGTAATGCCCAGCTTAAAAAGAAAAGATCTTCCTAAAAAATTATTCCTTTATTTTTTCATAATCAGTCTGGGTTATAACCACTTGACAAAAAGCGCCTCTATCGGCTGCTGCGTGCATACAGACATTTTATTTTATTTTTTTTTCGGTGATTTTTTAGGTCGAAAAACTTTTAATCACGTGTGTGAAATATTTCTACTGCTCAAGGCAAAAGGAATTTCTTCGGTCTTTAAACTAAGATGTTTCTAGTATAGAAAGAAAACGATGTTTTCTCTACTGTTGAACTATATTACACTAAGCCTAATGAATGACATAACATGTTATCTTTATCAGTGTTTAAAAACAAATATACGGTAAAGACAACCAAGGCTATGTCAGTTTTGTTAATCCAATTACTTTTGTAGCGCCCTCTCGCGTACATTCTAGCAGACATAGATCGTTGATGATAATATAAGCGTAAATAACGTACTCTTGATCAGAGTTTCTCAACCTGTGGTTTGCGAACCCCTAAGGGTTAGGAAAGTAATTCTGAGGGGTTCGTGAGATAAATCTGGTAATGGCGTCTTTTTTATTCTCCTGGTTTTACAGTTCTTACCAATATTTTAATTTTTTTTCCACCTTATTAAAATATTTACCGAACTAAATAACTTGATTCAGAGTCAGATATAAGCCTATCTCTCTTCTGTTGAGCCGAAGTTTAAAACGCTGTATTCTTGAAGAGAAGTCCAAAAGTGTCATTAGTTTTAGTTAAATGGTTTTGGTTTCATTTTCTATTGTGGTTCGAGAGTCACATTTCAGTTTTATGGGGTACTAACACTGATGACAATACCAGATTTTACTGTAAACGTGTTACATACTGTGTGTTACAGACACCTTTTACTTTCAATAAATTCAACACGTTCAGCAGTTATTTAATTTTACAAGATTTATTACAGCTTAAAGTGGGATTCGCTGCGAAAACAGTTATTACTGAAAGGGCTTGGGAAGAGGAAAATATTGGAAACCACTGCTCTTGAAGAAACAACTAATAAAATACTAAAAACAAGTACATATTGAGAACCACTGGTTTTGAAGAAACAACTAATAAAATACTAAAAACAAGTACATATTGAGAACCACTGGTCTTGAAGAAACAACTAATAAAATACTAAAAACAAGTACATATTGAGAACCACTGGTCTTGAAGAAACAACTAATAAAATACTAAAAACAAGTACATATTGAGAACCACTGGTCTTGAAGAAACAACTAATAAAATACTAAAAACAAGTACATATTGAGAACCACTGGTCTTGAAGAGACAACTAATAAACTACTAAAAACAAGTACTTTCCTGCCACAGGAAAAACAAACAAGCAAATGATGCGTTAAAGTTCGTGTTTTTACTCAATGTAAACGAAAACACCAACACACGTGGATTAATCTACAAGGGCGTGTTTTCTAATAGTCGTAAAACAGAACATATACTATACTTATAATTCTTAAATACAGGGATACGTTACACAAGCATTCTATTTTATTTGTTTAAAGATGACTAATAAAATTTGTTAATTGAACATTAAATTAGAAGAGTAGCAAGCACAGCCAGATGTGTCTAAGGTCGCTTGTTGTGAACGGTAACTCAAAACAGAGTTGGCAACAGAACAATATATTCAATAATTTGCCAACTGACCTAGATAGATCTGTGCGAGGTGTCTCAAAGCACTGACAGCTTGTTTTTGTCAGACAACGTATAAACAGTCCTACGTACAGACTACGTATCAGAAACTACAATCATGAAAACCTGAAACCAGTAAATGTTAACAGAGCTGTGAAGAAATGACTGGTTTCTTTATTATTTTTTTTACGAGAATTTTTCATTCTACAAAATACGATGAAAGGATCACTGTAACGTAGTGTATGCCACGCTTTAAAATTATTAATTTAACATCGTCAGTACATAATGGAAGCGTTCAGTATGAGTGGAAGAGAAACTAGTGTTACAGCTTCGAATATAATGGGTCCGGCATGGCCAAGCGTGTTAAGGCGTGCAACTCGTAATCTGAGGGTCGCGGGTTCGCATCCCCGTCGCGTCAAACATGCTGGCCTTTCAGCCGTGGGGGCGTTATAATGTGACAGTCAATCCCACTATTCGTTGGTAAAAGAGTAGCTGCCTTCCCTTTAGTCTCACACTGCTAAATTAGGGACGGCTAGCACAGATAGCCCTCGAGTAGCTTCGTGCGAAATTCAAAAACAAACAAGTCGAATAAAATGAAGACACTATGACGTCTTCCCAGTATTTGAAAGCGAAAGCTAAATAGAAATATCTACTTTATTTCTCAACTGTAAAGGTTACTGGAATATTCTTCTGCGACTTCCGATATTCCTTTCTTTTGTTTGTTTGTTTTTTAATTTCGCACAAAGCTACACGTGGGCCATCTGCGCTAGCCGTCCCTAATTTACCAGTGTAAGACTAGAAGGAAGGCAGCTAGTCATCACCACCTACCGCCAACTCTTGGGCTACTCTTTTGCCAAAGAATAGTGGGATTGACTGTCACATTATAACGCCCCCACGGCTGAAAGGGTGAGCATGTTTGGTGCGCACGCCTTAACACAGTTCGGCCGTGCCGGACCCGTATCAAATGACAACTAGATGTTTGAAAAGTTAACTTCAAAAATTGGAAATATGTTAGAAACCGTGTCTGAAGAAAGAAAAAAACGAGAAAAGCTGTAACCAGGAACTTAGAAATGCCACCAGAGAAGTGGAAAGAGTAGAACGGAAAAGTTGTAGGCTACAATAATCAACAGCGTGACCAGATATTTGTAGTAGTATTATAAAAACAAAACCGACAACGTTAGAAAAATGAAGCAACGTGAATAGAAGTTTAGGGAAGTTTCAGAAGAGTGTGACCAAGAAGAGAACAGAAACCTAAAAGAAGTAACAATACACTTAATACATTATCGAAAAAATCAGAGGTTAAAGTGAGGATGGATTCGAGCGAGGGACCCCCCCCCCTCCAAATAAGAAATTCTATAAGAAAACACCCTTAGCTATACGGAACAAGGGGCTTAGGAAACCTAAAACAATATTATTGATAATTAAATTATTTACTAGACATTTAATTTTTAAAGCTTTCCAAGAAGAATGGCCCTCTAGCAGGTATTTTAGCAAGTTTATTAAATTAATTTTAAATAATTAAAACTTCAAACCGAATTTTGCGTTCGATCCTGAGTTCATTTTGACTTGTGTAACGTAAAACAAGTTTAAACAGTGAAGGTCAAAACTGCTGGAGCTGTGGCTTTGTATCTATCGGGTATCAGACTGGAAGATATTCAAATCTCTATAGAACGGAAAGGGTCAGAAATAACGGACCGAAACCAGATAACAGTCTTGTAAATAGCTATGTTATCTAGTAGCTAAGATTTTAGCTAATGATTATCCCAGTACCCAATATTTAAACTGAGACTTGTTACAACCACCATCAAATTTAGCCAAAGATACTCCAGAGGTCACCAGAAAGAGATACTCCAATACCCAATATTGGTGTTACACTCACCATCAAATTCAGTCAAGGGATACTCCAGAGGTCACCGGAAAGGGATACTCCAATATCCAATATTTAAACCGAGAGGTGTTACAACCACCATCAAGTTCAACCAAGGATTAGACATCCCAAGATTTCAGATTTAACCTAATGTATATTGTAGCATCTAAAATCTCAACGAAGAAATATTCCAACGTCCTCAGTATTTCAGCAAGAGAGATTCCAGTCACCGCAATATTTAAGTGAAAATGAATTCCAGTCACCATAATATTTCAGATAAAATAGATTATAGTTTCCTGTATTCAATGTTTTACACAATATGGATTCTAGTCACCAAAAGATTTCAGATAAAATATGTTGTAGTTTCCTGTACCAAATATTTCAGACAAGGTAGATTCTGGCAATGACAAAAGTTCAGGCAACGTAGCTTATAAATTCTCAAACCTGAGATTTTAACCAAAGGAAATTCCAGTCACTACAGTATTCAGGAACGACATATAATACAGCGAAGAGGGTGTATGCGGCCATCATAACGGTATCACTTTGGATAAAACAAACTACGTAGGTTCTGTAGATACAGTTATGCTTTAGATAACAGTATTTTTTATTACAAAACTGAGACCATTTCAATTATATTGTAATCAGGTGTTAACAAATTAGCCAGTTTGTATGGTCAGGCGAAACATTTCTGATTTATTCTGATTGAAATTGTAGTTCAATGAAAACAGTTTAGTAACTGTATAAATGAAATTTATCACCCAATCAATAAAGGTAAGATATTAAGAACTAAATAAGTTGAAGAAGCCTAAAGCCATGTACGTAAGCTATTCTTGCTCAGATACTGTTATTGGTTAGGCCTAGTTGAAATAGAGAGTTTTTGGATGTAGATTATTTCTTTGTTATACTAGTCTTGAAATGAAGATTACGTCAATTAGTGTATAGGTAATAAAGTTGGAAATGTTTCCTACTTTTCGAATGGTTATAGTTTTATTTGTTAATAATTAACTAAATTATGTTATTCGGCAAAGCGAAAAATATAATAAAATTACAACGTGTAAAGTCACCGTCCACATAAAAGAGTGTGCTTGACTGCATTTATGTAATCTAAAAAATTAGGTGCAACCGATTGCGAAATAATGCTATTTAAAAATAACATTCTCTTTTTGGGACAGATCAGAATATAGTAGTGTATTAACTTCTCAGTTATTATTAATATAAAGTGTAACATTTCAGCACTTGGTTATCTGTCATTACGAAAATAATTTTTAGAAAATTAATAGTGATTTTCGATTCGTTGCCGTACAAACTAGCTATTCATTCATAACACTATTAGGCCAAGAGTTGAAAGTTAGTGCTTTTGCCTACTTATCTTCCTTTCCGATAGAGCTTATTGTAGCTTAGCAAAAAAATGTAAAATAAATAAATACACGGAGCTATTGTTATTTGATATATTTCGTGAGTAGATGATGATTGGAGGTGTAAATGAACAAGTCTGATTGAAAGAATTAATCCTGATGACAAATACCTTTATTAGGCTTAACTTTAACTAATCCATTTCAAGCAGAGGAACGTTAGGTTGTAGTCGTACATAATAACAACAAACGCCGCTTAAATCCACTATATTTCGAAAAAAAGTGCTGGTGAGTACAACACTTTGGCTTGTTTACTCTGGGAACTTTTGACCTTTACATTTGTTTTGTTTTTCTAAGTTTGTTTCAGTAAACATTTATGTGTCAGGAATAGAAGCGAAAGGTGAATTTACAAACAATCATTTACGTGAAAAACTCACGACGGAGATAAGAACTGTGTCACAACGTGGAGAGTTCGTACCGATAAAGGTATTACTATTATTATCCGACATTCTCAAGGTCTTCATTACACTATATTTTAAAAGTCCTACCTGAAGTACGCAAATTATTTATTACATAGTGCCTAAATAACAGTATCCGGGATATTAGTTGTTTATTAGTTAGAACCTAAATAACAGTACCCAGGATACTAGAGTTGTTTATTAGTTAGAACCTAAATAACAGTACCCGGGATACTATAGTTGTTTATTAATTAGTACCTAAACAGAAGTATCCGGGATAATAATGTTATTTATTAGTTAGAACCTAACTAACAGTACCCGAGATACTAGAGTTGTTCATTAGTCAGTACCTAAATAACAGTACCCGGGATACTAGAGTTGTTCATTAGTCAGTACCTAAATAGCAGTACCGGGTACTAGAGTTGTTTATTAGTTAGAACCTAAGTAGCAGTACCCGGGTACTAGAGTTGTTTATTAGTTAGAACCTAAATAGCAGTACCCGGGTACTAGAGTTGTTTATTAGTTAGAACCTAAGTAGCAGTACCCGGGTACTAGAGTTGTTTATTAGTTAGAACCTAAATAGCAGTACCCGGGATACTAGAGTTTTTTATTAGTCAGTACCTAAATAGCAGTACCCGGGTACTAGAGTTGTTTATTAGTTAGAACCTAAATAGCAGTACCCGGGTACTAGAGTTGTTTATTAGTTAGAACCTAAGTAGCAGTACCCGGGTACTAGAGTTGTTTATTAGTTAGAACCTAAATAGCAGTACCCGGGTACTAGAGTTGTTTATTAGTTAGAACCTAAGTAGCAGTACCCGGGATACTACAGTTGTTTATCAGTTAGAAACTAAATAACAGTACCCAGGATACTACAGTTGTTTATGAATTAGTGCCGACACAGCAGTACCCGGAATACTAGTTGTTTATTGGTACCCAAATAACAGTACCCATGATACTGGAGTTGTTTATTAATTAGTATGTAAATAACAGCACCCGGAACACTAGAGTTGTTTATTAATTAATATCTAAACAGTAGTACTCAGCACACTATAGTTATTACTTAGTACCTAAATAATAGTACCCGGAATACTGGAGTTGTTGATTAGTTATAACCTAAATAACAGTACCCAAGATACTAGAGTTGTTTATTAATTAGTACCTAAACACCAATACCCGGGATAGTAGAGTTGTTTATTAATTAGAACCTGAATAACAGTACCTGTGATTTTAAAAGTTGTTTTTTAACTTATGTTCAAATAACACAATGTAACACAAAATAACACTATGTAACACAAATTTTGTTCCTGGATAGTATGTGTTATTTCTTAATTTCTTATGTTGTAAAAGTACAAAAAATGGCCATTATTCCCTTCAAACTTTGCTTTTGTGACCTGGATAATGAAATTTAGAAATTAACCTATTTTCTATGTAAAAACTGACAAATTTGCACATTTTCATCTACATAAAGTCTGAATAAAACAACATATGAATCAATATTTACATGTATTTATACTAAAGTTATACAAAAATGTTTAGAAGTGAGTAGTTTTTCGAGATTTGCGACTGCAATATAAATCACTTTCACGTATCAGCCCCCAAATATCGTCTCCCATCATGTTTTTGTTATACGCTCCCAGGTCACAAAAACAAAGTTTGAAGAGAAACATAGGTCTTTTCTATTTACTTTAGACATAAGCAATTGGGAAATAACACTTTCTGTCCAGGAACAAGAAAAAGTAACAATTTTGTTACATAGTGTTATAAATAAACAGAAATACTTGAGATATGTATTTTAACATTTTACCCTAGGTAATATTTATATACATTTATCTGCGTTATATTGACATTACCAGAGAAATTTTAGTTTTCAATCAAATCAAAAGATGTCAAAGATTATTAAATCGATGTGTGGGGATATTTATTAATTTGTGTTTTTGTTTGAATTTCGCACAAAGCTACTCGAGGGCTATCTGTCCCTAGTTTAGCGGTGTAAGACTAGAGGGAAGGCAGATAGTCATCACCACCCACCGCCAACTCTTGGGTTATTCACTTACCAACGAATAGTGGGATTAATCGTACATTATAACGCCCCCACGGCTGAAAGGGCGAACGTGTTTGGCGCGAGGGGGATGCGAACCCGCGACCCTCAGATTACGAGTCGCACGCCTTAACACGCTTGGCCATGCCGGACCCTGATGAATGTCTATAATATTACCGTGAATATGTGCACTCTAATTTTATTATCCGAGATGCGCATTTTTCATATTGACCTGTATCTAATGTTATTAACAAAAACATACTCATAAATTATTTTTTTCTTTTCAAAATTGTTTCACAAGATATCTAAATTAGAATTGTCCCTATAATTTTGTTTTCACTGAACAATTTGTATGTACGGCAAAACTACTAAGTCTATCTGTTAATGTCCCTGATGTTTGAACTACTGACCAGAGAGAAGATACTGGTTCCAACAACTGTTGTTACATCGGCTAATAATTAGTTTTCGAAACAATATTACATCAGTTTGGTCGTGTTTTTACATTATATTAATTTTACCCACTATGTTTTTTTGTTTAAGAACTAGATTAGCTTGTATTTTAAAATTTTCTACCTTTTCGTTGTAAGTATGACGTCATTTCTTTCTGTTGAAGGCGGCCTTGTGAGGAGCAAGGTAAGACGTAAGAGATGCGCGCGCCTGGGGTACTAGGTGTCAGTACACCTGAGGAATTCGCATTCCCAGGAGGAAGGCCTAGTCCCAGGAATGACTACTGCTAACGTAGGCCGAAACGAACGTCACTCTAGACGGGTTGGCCCGAGTAACCGTTAATATCGAGTGCGTGACTAATCGTGGTTGAAATTATGTGAAACGCAAAATCCAAAATCGAGGCTTCAACTTTCAAACAAATTTTCAGTGAATACAAAACCAAGAAGTAAAGAATGTAATAGGTTAGAGAGTTTAACACTGTATAATCGTTTATTATTTGTTGCTTTCATACGACGGTTTTTTGGTTAAACTAGGTGTTCTATATTGTGAAGGTTAAATTATACTTAAGCTTTGAAATAAAAGATGGCGACAATACCCAAGTTTTATTTGCATGAACTGAAATTATCACAAACACTTTCCTTATATTTTTTTTTTTACATGAAAAATGGTTTATTCCGTATGTGACGCACGTGCAAAACGCTTGAAACAAACAGATTAAACTTGAGTAAAATAACCCAGGAAACTTGGATCGTAAGATAACCAACGATGTAGTCAAACACAACTATTGCCAACGTTCAATCTGGACACCAGCGTGGCTAGTTTACGTGTACTGTTAACCTAAATTACCTGAACACGTCCACGTTGCGTTTAATGTATGCTCTGTCCCAAGTTGAGATACGTACAATCCATTTCCACAGTGAACGTTATAAATATGTTAATCGGTTGTACACTGGTGCCTTTCTCTTTTCCTACCCCTAGTGTGAAGTGGAAAAAAAAACAACCCAACCATCAAAGGGGCTAGAATGTTGTCGTTCAAGATGAAACTGAGTAGATGGAAAGGGTTGAATATTTAAAAAAAAACACACATAACTTTTCCGGTTATGTACAACAGCAGGTTCACTTATTTCCATAAATTAGTGAAATATTTTAAAGGCAGAGTTCGCTTTCTGACGAAGTAATTAAAATAGTGACCTCTATACGTGAAATCTAAATTTAAATAGCAGGTTAAAAAATATATCGATATTTAAAGTATAATAAATCAAATTTTTATTTCACTTCAGGCTGACCTGTAAGTTATATAGGGAGATAAAGGGGTGATATTGTTAATCGTTGGTTTAGGATTCCTTAACAGTTAATAGCGGGTGTAGCTAACCCTAAATTTTCTTGGAATTGTGAATTTCCATTTTCCAAATTTCAGTTGTAAGATATAATGATTCATTTCGAGATCAAGGATTCATACCTAAACAGTAATTTGTTACTACGACAAAAAGAGCCCGAAAAACGGTTAGCAGCGCCTCCTGTGAGCGTTACTACTGCAATAAGGGTATAATCACAAGTGAATCAAACTGTTTATTTATATTTATTGTTGAACTGTGTCATTTATATTCCTATTTATATATTTATATGTCGATCGTAATTCGCAAGAGTTAAGAACAAATAAATAAGAGAAATAACTAAAACCGGTTGTTTACTGTTTCATTTGCCACGTTTAAATAATATTTTTATCACTGCTTGTCCCCTTCAAATTCTCCGAAAAGAACAAAAAAGGCTTAACCACAACACTGTTGTTAAATATCTTGCTTTTCAATCCGTATGAAACACACAAACTGATATACTAGGCGCATTTTCAAACGTATAGAAAAATAGCATACCTGATATTGAGTGGACATCTTCTAAACAATGGACGGAAAGAACTGGACAAACAATATGATTGTGTAAATTGTTATAAACAGAACATTATGAAATGTGTCCTCGTCTGTGGCCACTTCTCGGCTATTCCATGTCTGGATATTCGTTTTTTGTTGTTGTTCCCTTAACACGAAGAACAAAGACGTCTTACAAAATGTATAGACTTAGTGGTAAACTGGGTTCACTCTATCTAATATTTCTTTCCCTTCACACTCATTCATAAATAAGATATCTGGTATCTCGAATAATTGAATGTAGTTTCCTAAGAAATTAACTTTTCAAACGGATTATTACTGGTACGAGGATTTCAAAAGTAGTCGCTCTTTGCGACATCTGTAGAAATAATTTGAAGTAAACTGGTATGGGGCTGTAATAGCCCTTGGTATTACAATGAAGTAACGGTTAGGTTACCCGGTCTAGGTACAACTGGAGAGATACTGTACTCGTTCTCTCATTCTCCAGCTTTAGACTCGTGAATACTCGCCAAACCTGTTGCTCTACTTGGCAAAACCCGCCTGCCTTATCCGATTGATGCTGTGATTGGACCTTCCTACAGGACGTCCTAATACAGCAGTTGAGCTCTGTATTAACAGGTGCAGTCTGTTATACAAACAGTGTCGCCTAACTAAAGTGTTACCATACCTGGTGACATTATACTGTAATTTAAGTACATACACCTTGTGTTACTTTACCCTAGTGTTACGATACCTGGTGATATTGAACTGTAACACTAATATCCATCTGGTGTTACTGTACCCTGGTGATATTGAACTATAACACTAATGTACATTTAGTGTTGATGCACCACAGTGTTACCATACCTGGTGATATTGTACTGTAACAATAATGTACATTTAGTGTTAATGCACCACAGTGTTACCATACCTGGTGATATTATACTGTAACACTAATGTACATTTAGTGTCAATGTACCACAGTGTTACCATACCTGGTGATATTGTACTGTAACACTAATGTACATTTAGTGTTGATGCACCACAGTGTTACTATACCTGGTGATATTGTACTGTAACAATAATGTACATTTAGTGTTAATGCACCACAGTGTTACCATACCTGGTGATATTATACTGTAACACTAATGTACATTTAGTGTCAATGTACCACAGTGTTACTATACCTGGTGATATTGTACTGTAGCACTAATGTACATTTAGTGTTAATGTACCACAGTGTTACCATACCTGGTGATATTGTACTGTAACACTAATGTACATTTAGTGTTAATGTGCCACAGTGTTACCATACCTGGTGATATTGTACTGTGACAATAATGTACATTTAGTGTTAATGTACCACAGTGTTACCATACCTGGTGATATTATACTGTGATACTAAGGTACATCTGGTGTTGATGTACCACAGTGTTACCATACCTGGTGATATTGTACTGTAACACTAATGTACATCTGGTGTTTGTACCACAGTGTTACCATACCTGGTGATATTGTACTGTAACACTAATGTACATTTAGTATTGATGTACCACAGTGTTACCATACCTGGTGATATTATACTGTAACACTAATGTACATCTGGTGTTGATGTACCACAGTGTTATTATTCCTGGCGATATTGTACTGTAAGAATAATGTACATCTAGTGTTAATGTACCACAGTGTTACCATACCTGGTGATATTGTACTGTAACACTAATGTACATTTACTGTTAATGTACCACAGTGTTACCATATCTGGTGATATTGTACTGTAACAATAATGTATATTTAGTGTTAATGTACCACAGTGTTACCATACCTGGTGATATTGTACTGTAACACCAATGTACATTTAGTGTTGATGTACCACAGTGTTACCATACCTGGTGATATAGTACTGTAACACTAATGTACATTTAGTGTTGATGTACCACAGTGTTACCATACCTGGTGATATTGTACTATAACACTAATGTACATTTAGTGTTAATGTACCACAGTGTTACCATACCTGGTGATATTGTACTGTAAAACTAATGTACATTTAGTGTCAATGTACCACAGTGTTACTATACCTGGTGATATTGTACTGTAGCACTAATGTACATTTAGTGTTAATGTACCACAGTATTACCATACCTGGTGATATTGTACTGTAACACTAATGTACATTTAGTGTTAATGTGCCACAGTGTTACCATAACTGGTGATATTGTACTGTGACAATAATGTACATTTAGTGTTAATGTACCACAGTGTTACCATACCTGATGATATTGTACTGTAATACTAAGGTACATTTAGTGTTAATGTACCACAGTGTTACCATACCTGGTGATATTATACTGTAACACAATTTGTACATCTGGTGTTGATGTACCACAGTGTTATTATTCCTGGCGATATTGTACTGTAAGAATAATGTACATCTAGTGTTAATGTACCACAGTGTTACCATACCTGGTGATATTGTACTGTAACACTAATGTACATTTACTGTTAATGTACCACAGTGTTACCATACCTGGTGATATTGTATTGTAAAACTAATGTACATCTGGTTTTGATGTACCACAGTGTTACCATACCTGGTGATATTATACTGTAACACTAATGTACATCTGGTGTTGATGTACCACAGTATTATTATTCCTGGTGATATTGTACTGTAAGAATAATGTACATCTAGTGTTAATGTACCACAGTGTTACCATACCTGGTGATATTGTACTGTAACACTAATGTACATTTAGTGTTAATGTACCACAGTGTTACCATATCTGGTGATATTGCACTGTAACAATAATGTACATTTAGTGTTAATGTACCACAGTGTTACCATACCTGGTGATATTGTACTGTAACACTAATGTACATTTAGTGTTGATGCACCACAGTGTTACCATACCTCGTGATATTATACTGTAACACTAATGTACATTTAGTGTTAATGTACCACAGTGTTACCATATCTGGTGATATTGCACTGTAACAATAATTTACATTTAGTGTTAATGTACCACAGTGTTACAATACCTGGTGATATCGTACTTTAACACTAATGTAGTCTAGTGTTGATGTACCACAGTGTTACTATACCTGGTGATATTATACTGTAACACTAATGTACATCTGGTGTTGATGTACCACAGTGTTTCCATACCTGGTGATATTATACTGTAATACTAGTGTACTTCTGGTGTTGATGTATCACAGTGTTACTATACCTGGTGATATTGTACTGTAACAATAATGTACATTTAGTGTTAATGCACCACAGTGTTACCATACCTCGTGATATTATACTGTAACACTAATGTACATTTAGTGTCAATGTACCACAGTGTTACTATACCTGGTGATATTGTACTGTAGCACTAATGTACATTTAGTGTTAATGTACCACAGTGTTACCATACCTGGTGATATTGTACTGTAACACTAATGTACATTTAGTGTTAATGTGCCACAGTGTTACCATACCTGGTGATATTGTACTGTGACAATAATGTACATTTAGTGTTAATGTACCACAGTGTTACTATACCTGGTGATATTGTACTGTAATACTAAGGTACATTTAGTGTTAATGTACCACAGTGTTACCATACCTGGTGATATTGTAATATAACACTAATGTACATCTGGTGTTTGTACCACAGTGTTACCATACCTGGTGATATTGTACTGTAACACTAATGTACATTTAGTATTGATGTACCACAGTGTTACCATACCTGGTGATATTATACTGTAACACTAATGTACATCTGGTGTTGATGTACCACAGTGTTATTATAGCTGGTGATATTGTACTGTAACAATAATGTACATCTAGTGTTAATGCACCACAGTGTTACCATACCTGGTGATATTGTACTGTAACGCTAATGTCCATCTGGTGTTGATGTACCACAGTGTTACCATACCTGGTGATATTGTACTGTAACAATAATTTAAATCTAGTGTTATGAACCACAGTGTTACAATACCTGGTGATATTGTACTGTAACACTAATGTAGTCTAGTGTTGATGTACCACAGTGTTACTATACCTGGTGATATTCTATTGTAACACTAATGTACATCTGGTGTTAATGTACCACAATTTTACAATGCCTGGTGATATTATACTGTAACACTAATGTACATTTAGTGTTAATGTACCACAGTGTTACCATACCTGGTGATATTGTACTGTAACACTTATGTACATTTAGTGTTAATGTACCACAGTGTTACTCTACCTGGTGATATTGTACTGTAACAATAATGTACATTTAGTGTTAATGTACCACAGTGTTACCATACCTGGTGATTTTGTACTGTAACACTAATGTACATTTAGTGTTAATGTACCACAGTGTTACCATACCTGGTGATATTGTACTGTAACACTAATGTTGTCTAGTGTTGATGTACCACAGTGTTACCATACCTGGTGAGATTGTACTGTAACACTAATGTACATCTGGTGTTGATGTACCACAGTGTTACCATACCTGGTGATATTGTACTGTAACACTAATGTACATTTAGTGTTAATGTGCCACAGTGTTACCATACATGGTGATATTGTACTGTGACAATAATGTACATTTAGTGTTAATGTACCACAGTGTTACCATACCTGGTGATATTATACTGTAATACTAAGGTACATCTGGTGTTGATGTACCACAGTGTTACCATACCTGGTGATATTGTACTGTAACACTAATGTACATCTGGTGTTTGTACCACAGTGTTACCATACCTGGTGATATTGTACTGTAACACTAATGTACATTTAGTATTGATGTACCACAGTGTTACCATACCTGGTGATATTATACTGTAACACTAATGTACATCTGGTGTTGATGTACCACAGTGTTATTATTCCTGGCGATATTGTACTGTAAGATTAATGTACATCTAGTGTTAATGTACCACAGTGTTACCATACCTGGTGATATTGTACTGTAACACTAATGTACATTTACTGTTAATGTACCACAGTGTTACCATATCTGGTGATATTGTACTGTAACAATAATGTACATTTAGTGTTAATGTACCACAGTGTTACCATACCTGGTGATATTGTACTGTAACACCAATGTACATTTAGTGTTGATGTACCACAGTGTTACCATACCTAGTGATATTATACTGTAACACTAATGTACATTTAGTGTTAATGTACCACAGTGTTAACATACCTGGTGATATTGTAATGTAACAATAATGTACATTTAGTGTTAATGTACCATAATGTTACCATACCTGGTGATATTGTACTGTAACAATAATGTACATTTAGTGTTAATGTACCACAGTGTTACCATACCTGGTGATATTGTACTGTAACACTAATGTACATTTAGTGTTGATGTACCACATTGTTACCATACCTGGTGATATAGTATTGTAACACTAATGTACATTTAGTGTTGATGTACCACAGTGTTACCATACCTGGTGATATTGTACTATAACACTAATTTACATTTAGTGTTAATGTACCACAGTGTTACCATACCTGGTGATATTGTACTGTAAAACTAATGTACATTTAGTGTCAATGTACCACAGTGTTACTATACCTGGTGATATTGTACTGTAGCACTAATGTACATTTAGTGTTAATGTACCACAGTGTTACCATACCTGGTGATATTGTACTGTAACACTAATGTACATTTAGTGTTAATGTGCCACAGTGTTACCATACCTGGTGATATTGTACTGTGACAATAATGTACATTTAGTGTTAATGTACCACAGTGTTACCATACCTGATGATATTGTACTGTAATACTAAGGTACATTTAATGTTAATGTACCACAGTGTTACCATACCTGGTGATATTGTACTGTAACACTAATGTACATTTAGTGTTGATGTACCACAGTGTTACCATACCTGGTGATATTATACTGTAACACTAATGTACATCTGGTGTTGATGTACCACAGTGTTATTATTCCTGGCGATATTGTACTGTAAGAATAATGTACATCTAGTGTTAATGTACCACAGTGTTACCATACCTGGTGATATTGTACTGTAACAATAATTTAAATCTAGTGTTATGAACCACAGTGTTACAATACCTGGTGATATTGTACTGTAACACTAATGTAGTCTAGTGTTGATGTACCACAGTGTTACTATACCTGGTGATATTCTATTGTAACACTAATGTACATCTGGTGTTAATGTACCACAATTTTACAATACCTGGTGATATTATACTGTAACACTAATGTACATTTAGTGTTAATGTACCACAGTGTTACTCTACCTGGTGATATTGTACTGTAACAATAATGTACATTTAGTGTTAATGTACCACAGTGTTACCATACCTGATGATATTGTACTGTAACACTAATGTACATTTAGTGTTAATGTACCACAGTGTTACTCTACCTGGTGATATTGTACTGTAACAATAATGTACATTTAGTGTTAATGTACCACAGTGTTACCATACCTGGTGATATTGTACTGTAACAATAATGTACATCTGGTGTTAATGTACCACGGTGTTACTATACCTGGTGATATTGTACTGTAACACTAATGTACATTTAGTGTTAATGTACCACATTGTTACTCTACCTGGTGATATTGTACTGTAACAATAATGTACATTTAGTGTTAATGTACCACAGTTTTACCATACTTGGTGATTTTGTACTGTAACACTAATGTACATTTAGTGTTGATGTACCACAGTGTTACCACACCTGTTGATATTGTACTGTAACAATAATGCACATCTAGTGTTAATGCACCACAGTGTTACCATACCTGGTGATATTATACTGTAACAATAATGTACATCTAGTGTTAATGCACAACAGTGTTAACATACCTGGTGATATTATACTGTAACACTAATTTCCATCTGGTGTTGATGTACCACAGTGTTACCATACCTGGTGATATTGTACTGTAACACTAATTTCCGTCTGGTGTTGATGTACCACAGTGTTACCAAACCTGGTGATATTGTACTGTAACACTAATGTACATCTGGTGTTAATGTACCACAGTGTTACCATACCTGGTGATATTGTACTGTAACACTAATGTACATCTGGTGTTGATGTACCACAGTGTTACCATACCTGGTGATATTGTACTGTAACACTAATGTACATCTGGTGTTGATGTACCACAGTGTTACCATACCTGGGGATATTATACTGTAACACTAATGTTCATCTGGTGTTAATGTACCACAGTGTTACCATACCTGGTGATATTGTACTGTAACACTAATGTTGTCTGGTGTTGATGTACTGTGGTGCTGTCATACAGGCAATGTTTCTATGTTTGTGTTATCATATCTGATGTGAGTAGTTAGTGTGACTGAGTAACCAGTTATTGTATGAGTACAGTGAACACTTAAACCGAGTAACCAGTTTGTATGAGTACAGTAAACCGTTTGACTGAGTAACCAGTTTGTATGAGTAAAGTGAAGTTTTTCTGATTAACCAGTTTGTATGAGTACAGTAAACAGTTTGACTGATTAACCGGTTTGTATGAGTACAGTAAACAGTTTGACTGATTAACCAGTTTGTGTGAGTACAGTAAACAATTTGACTGATTAACCAGTTTGTATGAGTACAGTAAACAATTTGACTGATTAACCGGTTTGTATGAGTACAGTAAACAGTTTGACTGATTAACCAGTTTGTGTGAGTACAGTGAACTGTTATTCTGATTGAGTAACCAGTTTGGTTCAGTATACTGAACAGTTTGACTGAGTAACCAGTTTGGTTGAGTTCAGTGAACAGTTAGTTACTCTGGGTAAACACTAATTATTGTAAAGTGAGTTGTTAGTTTAATTCATGTTAGTGTATGCTTTAACCTGTTGGTGTATAAACATTATGCATAATATCTTCCAATCAAAAGCAGGCTATGCACAAAGCAATCATAATAGCTATTTAAATATACATTTCTAGTTATAAAGATCAAAATGCCTGTTGTTTCATTAGTTGGTTTACCTCGCTGGTGACGGTATGTCAACCTACAATGTAGTATAAACATTAACTTGGTAAGTGAAGTGAACATTTCAAGTTGTTGGAAACTACAGACTATCCCAAAATTATTTATCCATACATAGATCGTCATACTAATTAAGCCTGAAATGGCACCAAACCTTATATATGATCGTAATTCACGTGTACCGGGCATACAATTAGATTGCTCGTATCTACTGTTGTGATCGCAGTAAATCAACTTTGTCATAGCTTAGAGACCATATTCGAGGCGATTGGGTCATTAAAAGTTTGCTTTTGTCAGCAGGTGTGGTTTGTTGTTTATTTTCTCGGGTTCTTCCATTGATGTACTCCTAAGGAACACATCCGGAAACATGATACAGGATAGGACTGACTGAATTCTCTCCACCCTTTGAAATACAGAATCACGTATTTCATTGTCTTCTTCATGGACGCCATGTTGTTTTTTAGACAACTAAACTGCCACTTTGTGGCAAAGAAATGTACACTTTCAATTATCACAGTGCGAAGTTTCGGTGACGTGGAATGAATACATTTTGTTGTGTGTCATTTTTTATTAACTTCGGTACAGAAAACAATTGTCTGTCTCTGTAATATGAGTATTTACAACTTAATTTAACACATAATATCATTGTAACTTTTAAACATTTAGAACATGGTTTAACTGCTGTTAATCTGTAAAAGATGATTTTACAGTTTATTTAGTTAAGTAGAGAGAACATTTAATCCAAAGTGAACATACTGTCTGTAATGTAGGTTTTTCATAGTATGCTCCGCGGGTCTCTTGGGCTCCGCGAGAAAGTTTTAGAATGTTAATATTTTTCCTAAAATGTAAAATTGAATCAGATTACGCTGTACGCAAAAGTAAAATATATCTTTAATATAACATGTTTATTACGTATTAGGCCTTTTAATATTTTATTCTGCCTAACGCTTGACGATTTTATTCAGCGTAGGGGGACGTTCTCGTGGTGAAAGTGTTAATTGGTTGGTTTTGAATTTCGCGCAAAGCTACACGAGGTCTATCTGTGCTAACCGTCCCTAATTTAGCAGTGTAAGACTAGAGGGAAGGCAGCTAGTCATCACCACCCACCGCCAGCTCTTGGGCTGCACTTTTACCAACGAACAGTGGGATTGACCGTAACATTGTAACTTTTCTACGGGTGAAAGGGCGAGAATGTTTGGTGTTAATACAATATCAATTAACTTCGACAGTGGCACCACTAGTTGCAAGTAGATATGGCACCATCTCAAGATCGCATGTGTCATTAGAGATGCAATATAGCCTAGTAGTTTCGTACGAAACATCGGTCAACCCTGGGTAGTGATGTCAACTGCTTTTTAAAAGGCAGATCTGGATTAGCGACTAAATCTCGAACGAAATGAAACATGACATCACAGCTGAAACCTGTATAAATTTGAAACATTTCGATGCAATTAGACGCATTATCAATTGTTTCAATTCCAAAGTATATTTATATGAAGTATAATTATATTTATGACAATTATAATTGGTAATTGTTAGGTTAGGTTAAAGAGTCGTAATAGTTTAATTAGACAAACTTGGTACCGATGAGCTCTGTGATGTCATGTTTCATTTCGTTCGAGATTTAGATGCACGTCAAATCTGGCTTAATATTTTATTATTTGGCTTAAAATTTGTTAAAAAACACAAAAAACTGTAAACATAATACGCTAACCTTTTACTTTATAAAAATATAATGTTTTACCAGCCTAGCCTTTTTCCACAAATCGTTCTTTCTGACTTTGTTATAGTGACACTGATCTAAGGTCAGTGTGTCAGTGTATAACAATAAAACTCAAGTGCTTGTACGAGTTTTTATTAAGAAGCTATTTTTTGTTCGTGTAAATACTTTTGAAGTGTCAAAGATATAAGAATACGTTTTTAGACAAATTAATAATTAGTTGTCACCCTTATAATGGATAAGTGGCTGAATATCAGTAATAAATCTGATACGAGTAAAAACCCTAGGCCTAGTAAGAATTCATCGGCCTTATCGTCGTATGCGAGCACTTCAACGCAGGATGATGCAAGAAGTAGTGAACATTGAACCCACAACCCACTAGGTCTTCATTACCTGTCCATGTAAAAACCATATTCAATAAAACTTTCATTATGCTTTCTTTTCTTTCTTGAATACGGTTTTACAAGGACAAGTAATGAAGATGGATCTAGTGGTTTGTGTGTTGAATGTAGAACACTGTTGAGTAGCAGTAGTAAAGTTAAAAACGATATCTAGAAACCAAATTCCCAATTAAAAAAATCTAACTTCCGAGTATTTCAAAAGAAGGTTTTTGTAATTAAATGCAAGGAAAGCTACATTTCGTTCTTTTGTCCATCAGGACAACAAAGGTGCTCTTATTGTTTGATATCGTGTTAGTTACCGTATTGAAAAAGCTGGTAAAGCTAATACAACTGCAGAAGATTTGATAAAATCATGCGCAAATGATTTGGTAGAGTGCACGATTGATGAATTTAAAAACAAACAAACATTAACTCTATGCCCCTTTCTGACAATTAGGTTTCTCGAAGAATCAAGGATATGTCAGCAAATTGCTTAACGGAGTTATTAAGGTGAGTAAAAGCGAGTCCAACTTTTTCGCTTCAGATGGATGATTCAACAGATGTCGCAGGTTATGCGATATTGCTCGTGTTTGTTCGCTATATTCACGAAGCTAGTTTTGAAAAAGACATACTAGTTTGCAAACCTTTGTCAACTCAAACAACAGGCGAAGAAATATTTAAAGTGATCGATTTCTTCATGAAGAACATGAGATCCAATGGCAGCTTTGCTCAAGTATTTGCACTGATGGGACTACAGCTATGACTGAAACTTTGCAGGCGCAGTGGGACGTATAAAAACCCTGACATCGAGAGTATCCACTGTTCAGGCGCAGTGGGACGCATAAAAACCCTGACATCGAGAGTATCCACTGCTGTCTTCATCATCATGAACTTGCAATGAAACGAATGCCAGAAGACTTAAAAATGTATTGGGTGATGTCATAAAAAAAGTTAATTTTATAAAATCAAGACCAGTCAATGTGAGGATCTTCAGTTTACTCTGTGAAGATATGGGAAGTTTGTATAAAAATTTGCTGCTTCATACTGAAGTCCGATGGCTTTCTCGGGGAAAAGTTCTTGCTCTGTTTTACGAACTGCGTGAGGTGATAGGTTTCTTTTTATCTGAATACCTCTTTGAAACTACTTACAAATTAAGGGACAAATGCTGGATACAAAAAGTGGCTTAACTTTCTTACGTATTTGCTTATTCAAATGAGGTGAATGCTACAATGCAGGGGACCAGGGTAACGTAGCTCAGAGTAAAATGAAAGTGCTTCAACGCAACTTTAAACTTTGTGGTAAATGTATACTTATGGAAGATCTTGATTGCTTCGAAAATCTCTGTGGTTTTTCCCTTGTGAAATTTCCTTAAGTGAAGATGCAAAAGTTTCAGTCTTGCACCACAAATCTGATTTGTATACAACTACTGGGGAGTACTTCCCTCCTCATTTAGAAACATTACTGTGGATTCAGAATCACTTTGTTGACTCTGCAAGTACCAGCGATTTCCTTTTGAAAGAGAAAGAACAGCTTATAGAAATTTCAACTGATTAAACCCTAAAAAAGTCACCATGGAATCCCCTGAAATAAGTAATAGAGCTTTGATGGAAACTCCTGCTGTACATGACTAGAGTGAACATATTGTCTACATGACTAGAGTGAACGTATTGTCTACATGACTAGAGTGAACATCTCGTCAAGATGACTAGAGTGAACGTATTGTCCACATGACTAGAGTGAACATATTGTCTACATGACTAGAGTGAGCATATTGTCTACACGACTAGAGTAAACATATTGTCTGCATGACGAGAGTGAACATATTGTCTACATGTCTAGAGGAAACATATTGTCTACATGACAAAAGTAAACATATTGTCTACATGACTAGAGAGAACGTATTGTCTACATGACTAGAGTGAACGTCTCGTCAAGATGACTAGAGTGAACGTATTGTTCATATGACTAGAGTGAACATATTGTCTACATGACTAGAGTGAACGTATTGTCTACATGACTAGAGTAAAATATTGTCAAGATGATTAGAGTGAACGTTTCGTCAAGATGACTAGAGTGAACGTATTGTCCACATGACTAGAGTGAACGTATTGTTCACATGACTAGAGTGAACGTCTCGTCAAGATGACTAGAGTGAACGTATTGTCCACATGACTAGAGTAAACGTATTGTAAAGATGATTAGAGTGAACGTCTCGTCAAGATGACTAGAGTGAACGTATTGTCCACATGACTAGAGTGAACGTATTGTTCACATGACTAGAGTAAACATATTGTCTACATGACTAGAGTGAACATAATGTCTACATGACTAGAGTGAACGTATTGTCTACATGACTAGAGTGAACATATTGTCTACACGACTAGAGTAAACATATTGTCTACATGACTAGAGTGAACATATTGTCTACATGACTAGAGGAAACATATTGTCTACATGACTAGAGTGAACGTCTCGTCAAGATGACTAGAGTGAACGTATTGTTCACATGACTAGAGTGAACATATTGTCTACATGACTAGAGTAAACATATTGTCTACATGACTAGAGTGAACATATTGTCTACATGACTAGAGTGAACGTATTGTCTACATGACTAGAGTAAACGTATTGTCAAGATGATTAGAGTGAACGTCTCGTCAAGATGACTAGAGTGAACGTATTGTCCACATGACTAGAGTGAACGTATTGTTCACATGACTAGAGTGAACATGTTGTCTACATGACTAGAGTGAATATATTGTCTACATGTCTAGAGTGAATATATTGTCTACATGACTAGAGTGAATATATAGTCTTCATGACTAGAGTGAACGTATTGTCAATATGACTGGAGTGAACGTCTTGTCTACATGACTAGAGTGAACGTCTCGTCAAGATGACTACAGTGAGCGTATTGTCAACATGACTAGAGTGAACATATTGTTAAGATGACTAGAGTGAATATATTGTCTACATGACTAGAGTGAACGTGTTGTCAAGATAACTAGAGTGAACATATTGTTAAGATGACTAGAGTGAATATATTGTCTACATGACGAGAGTTAACGTCTCATCAAGGTGACTAGAGTGAACGTATTGTCTACATGACTAGAGTGAACGTATTGTCAAGATGATTAGGGTAAACATATTGTCTACATGACTAGAGTGAACATATTGTCTACATGACTAGAGGAAACATATTGTCTACATGACAAAAGTAAACATATTGTCTACATGACTAGAGTGAACGTATTGTCTACATGACTAGAGTGAACATATTGTCTACATGACTAAAGTGAACATATTGTCAAGATGACTAGAGTGAACATATTGTTAAGATGACTAGAGTGAATATATTGTCTACATGACCAGAGTGAACGCCTAACTTGGAATGCTGAAACCACATCATTGAACAAAATTATTTGTTTATAAAACCTTTGTTTATCGTGTGAAACTGTTATTTAACTGTTTACTTTGTGAAACTGTTATTTTAGTGTTTATCTTGTGAAACTGTTATTGTAGTGTTTATCTTGTGAAACTGTTATTTGAGTGTTTATCTTGTGAAACTGTTATTTAAGTGTTTATCTTGTGAAACTGTTATTTAAGTGTTTATCTTGTGAAACTGTTATTTTAGTGTTTATCTTGTGAAACTGTTATTGTAGTGTTTATCTTGTGAAACTGTTATTGTAGTGTTTATCTTGTGACACTGTTATTGTAGTGTTTATCTTGTGAAACTGTTATTTAACTGTTTATTTTGTGAAACTGTTATTGTAGTGTTTATCTTGTGAAACTGTCATTGTAGTGTTTATCTTGTGAAACTGTCATTGTAGTGTTTATCTTGTGAAACTGTTATTGTAGTGTTTATCTTGTGAAACTGTTATTTAACTGTTTATTTTGTGAAACTGTTATTTTAGTGTTTATCTTGTGAAACTGTTATTGTAGTGTTTATCTTGTGACACTGTTATTGTAGTGTTTATCTTGTGAAACTGTTATTTAACTGTTTATTTTGTGAAACTGTTATTGTAGTGTTTATCTTGTGACACTGTTATTGTAGTGTTTATCTTGTGAACCTGTTATTGTAGTGTTTATCTTGTGACACTGTTATTGTAGTGTTTATCTTGTGACACTGTTATTGTAGTGTTTATCTTGTGAACCTGTTATTGTAGTGTTTATCTTGTGAACCTGTTATTGTAGTGTTTATCTTCTAATCACACCAATTATTTAACATAAGTTTTAAAATTATTTTTCAGTCCTAGTTCAAGAAATTCATATGAAAGTTGTAACTGACTTCTCTATTTCCTGTCATCTACCTAGGATAGGGTAAAATAAATTCATTTTAAAAACTCGCTTAGTTTTTATACAGGGTTATAAACTTCGGAGTTAATTGACCCTAAGCGATGCACTTGAGGGTTTAGAAATATGGATGATTTGTCTCTGCATTGGTCACACAATAAGAAGCCGATTGTGAAACTTTAGGCTTAGTGACAAATATAATTAACAAAAAAAAAAGGAATTTTAACGTGTCGATATAAGACTTTCTAACCTGAATGAACTATGATAAAAATTCACAGACATAATCTGGTTATTATATTTAAAATGATTAACAATACATGAAGATAAAACAAAGGCGTTTACTGCTTAACGCCCCAGAACGGGTCAGCAGTTAGTTTACGTACTTAAAACGCGAAAAAATTTGGGTTAGAGTCCTTAAACAGACCTATAAATAATTATTGTAGACATATATAATACGTAGCAGTTAATTCATATAAATATAAATATATTTGTAATTCTAATTTATTTTTTGTAAGGGGTAAAAGGGATGATTTTAATTTACAAATACATTCGCTTTCTATCAGTAGATTTTGTTTGATATGTTTATTTCAAACACAAGTTTAGACAATGGCCTACCTGCACTCTGTCTTCTGCAGGAAACCGAACTGCACGGTATAGCGTTGTAAATCCGTAAACTTACAAGGGAGACGAGAATATTACGAATGTTTGTTAATGTACACACTGCTGTGCCTGTTGTAAACGTCGTGTTACACATGCTAGAAGGTCTGACATATAACTCCTCTTTGGCTCGATTGTCGTCATTTTACAAATAACGATGAACTGCCATCTTTTAGTAACTAGAAAACTAAGAAACGCTATTATGTTATTTAAGTGTATGTATATATATATATTTGAAAAAGAAATCCATTGTTTTTAAGTGTAGTTATCTCCGGTTAGCTTAAGTTTAAAACTTATTTTACTCAGAAGTTCCACATTTTGTTTTCGCTCTAAAGTGATCAGTAGACGGGAATCAGATACATATAACTGATTACATAACCTAATATGTGAAGTATTCAGCACGTGACAGATATTATCTGAAATAACGTATGGTAAGTAATGTGCCTTACTTACTGCAAACTGTGCTGTTTCTTTTCCACGTCAGCACGCTTTACACGCACTGTGCTCTTTGTGTTCGCTGTGACGTACGTACTGTCAGCGTGTTCTTCCTATTAGTTGTGGCGTTATAGATCGTTCATCCACAGCTGTAAACAGTAAAACTAAAAGTGAAGACAGGAGTTCAATGTAATAAGAATATTATCTTTACAATTAGGTCCTCACCATGCTGGTAAAACCATCATTACCTTTACAACTAGGTCCTCACCATGCTGGTAAAACCATCATTACCTTTACAACTAGGTCCTCACCATGCTGGTAAAACCATCATTACCTTTACAACTAGGTCCTCACCATGCTGGTAAAACCATCATTACCTTTACAACTAGGACCTCATAGTTCTTGTAAGGTCGTTGTCATTTTCATGTTAGGTTGGTGGGTTCTCACCATGCTGATAAAACCATCATTACCTTTACAACTAGGTCCTCACCATGCTGGTAGGGTCGTTGTCATTTTCATGTTAGGTTGGTGGGTTCTCACCATGCTGATAAACCTATCTTTACCTTTACAACTAGGTCCTCATATTGCTGGTAAGGCCGTTGTCATTTTCATGTTAGGTTGGTGGGTTCTCACCATGCTGATAAAACCATCATTACCTTTACAACTAGGTCCTCACAGTGCTGGTAAGGTCGTTGTCATTTTCATGTTAGGTTGGTGGGTTCTCACCATGCTGATAAAACCATTATTACCTTTACAACTAGGTCCTCACAGTGCTGGTAAGGTCGTTGTCATTTTCATGTTAGGTTGGTGGGTTCTCACCATGCTGATAAAACCATTATTACCTTTACAACTAGGTCCTCATATTGCTGGTAAGGCCGTTGCCATTTTCATGTTAGGTTGGTGGGTTCTCGCCATGCTGGTAAAACCATCATTACCTTTACAACTAGGTCCTCACCGTGCAAGTAGGGTCGTGCAAGTTATTTACTCTAGATGTCTTCCGCTAGGTGACTGAATTTAAGGAATAATAATAGTATGTTAGTGAAATTCCCTATGTTGTTGTTTTTTAATGACGTGATATTACTTTTGAACCCAGTTTTATTAAAAACCTTTATTGGGGTACGAGCCTCAACCTTCGAAACCCCCGTGATTGTTGTCAAAATGTAGAGGATTTTAATCGTCATACAGAATGGTATGTTTGTTTGTTTCGCGAAATTTCACCCAAGAACAATCTTTAAATAGCCATCCATAATTTTGAACTGGCAAACAAGTGGACGTTATCTATTTAACTCACTGCCATTTGGATTTGACCAACGCTCTTATAGCGTACCCATGACCCCAAATTGCACAAAGGTTTATGTCACAAGGGGACCCAAACCATTAATTCTAGGAGTCAGAGTAGGTGCACACTAACCTCCTTGCCACGTCCGGTCCCCTACAGAAAAAAAAAGAGGGCGTCTTTCCTCTGAATTTTTATATATTTATTAAACTTGTTTTACACCACCGCTACTGAGAGATGTGAGTAGGCCTAAAGAAGAACATAAACTAATATAAATATTTGATAAAAAAAAAAATCCAGTAAGACGATAGATAGCTATTATAAACAACATTTTATTGGATGTTGTCGCCTTTACCTTTGTGACCAAGATACGTTTCTCAACAACTCAGTCAACCGTTAACATAGAAATTGTTTTAACTTGTGAAGGAATTGTCTTCCCATTACTGAGTCTAGCAACATGAAAGTTGAAGTTCCAGTACGAAACTTTCCCACACATATAATAGAAATAACACATAACTGGATAGTTTTCATCGAGATGTTATTTGTTTGTTAAAAAGTAAAAGAAGTGCTGTCTGCGCATGCTCCTTTTTTATGACATTATTTTGTTTAACCACACCTACCCCTCCCTCGTCTGTCTGAAGACCAGTATTTTCCCAAACAGACGGCCTTGGTTCGTCTACGTTATCACCCACACCTATCAGGTGGTCCTTACCCCTGGTTATCCAGGGTCAACAAGGTACTGGACCTACTTTCTCCAACTAATCTCTAGTGGGGTCCTACTTACCTCACAGCGCTGACCTAGAATGCATAGATGGAACTATGCAGTTTCGAAAATTCCATTAATAGGAGGAAGTTAGACACATAATTAACAGGAGAAAATAGTAGACAAACCTCAAGTCCAAAAGATAATGAATCGATAAGAGACAAGTATGAAGATTTTTCATTTTAACAGTTTGACTAAAACTTAAATTGGGTTATAGTATCTACTTAACTAGCTGGGAGGTACTGTTTTAACAGTTTGACTAAAACTTACATTGCGTTATAGTACCTAATTAACTAGCTGGGAGGTACTGTTTTAACAATTTGACTAAAACTTACATTGGGTTATAGTACCTACTGAACTAGCTGGGAGGTACTGTTTTAACAGTTTGACTAAAACTTACATTGGGTTATAGTACCTAATTAACTAGCTGGGAGGTACTGTTTTAACAATTTGACTAAAACTTACATTGGGTTATAGTACCTACTGAACTAGCTGGGAGGTACTGTTTTAACAGTTTGAATAAAACGTACATTGGGTTATAGTACCTACTTAACTAGCTGGGAGGTATTGTTTTAACAATTTGACTAAAACTTACATTGGGTTATAGTACCTACTGAACTAGCTGGGAGGTACTGTTTTAACAGTTTGAATAAAACGTACATTGGGTTATAGTACCTACTTAACTAGCTGGGAGGTACTGTTTTAACAGTTTGAATAAAACGTACATTGGGTTATAGTACCTACTTAACTAGCTGGGAGGTACTGTTTTAACAGTTTGAATAAAACGTACATTGGGTGAAAGTACCTACTTAACTAGCTGGGAGGTACTGTTTTAACAGTTTGACTAAAACTTACATTGGGTTATAGTACCTAATTAACTAGCTGGGAGGTACTGTTTTAACAATTTGACTAAAACTTACATTGGTTATAGTACCTACTGAACTAGCTGGGAGGTACTGTTTTAACAGTTTGAATAAAACGTACATTGGGTTATAGTACCTACTTAACTAGCTGGGAGGTACTGTTTTAACAATTTGAATAAAACGTACATTGGGTTATAGTACCTACTTAACTAGCTGGGAGGTACTGTTTTAACAGTTTGAATAAAACGTACATTGGGTTATAGTACCTAATTAACTAGCTGGGAGGTACTGTTTTAACAATTTGACTAAAACTTACATTGGTTATAGTACCTACTGAACTAGCTGGGAGGTACTGTTTTAACAGTTTGAATAAAACGTACATTGGGTTATAGTACCTACTGAACTAGCTGGGAGGTACTGTTTTAACAGTTTGACTAAAACTTACATTGGGTTATAGTACCTACTGAACTAGCTGGGAGGTACTGTTTTAACAGTTTGAATAAAACGTACATTGGGTTATAGTACCTACTTAACTAGCTGGGAGGTACTGTTTTAACAGTTTGACTAAAACGTACACTGGGTTATAGTACCTAATTAACTAGCTGGGAGGTACTGTTTTAACAATTTGACTAAAACTTACATTGGGTTATAGTACCTACTGAACTAGCTGGGAGGTACTGTTTTAACAGTTTGAATAAAACGTACATTGGGTGAAAGTACCTACTTAACTAGCTGGGAGGTACTGTTTTAACAGTTTGACTAAAACTTACATTGGGTTATAGTACCTAATTAACTAGCTGGGAGGTACTGTTTTAACAATTTGACTAAAACTTACATTGGTTATAGTACCTACTGAACTAGCTGGGAGGTACTGTTTTAACAGTTTGAATAAAACGAACATTGGGTTATAGTACCTACTTAACTAGCTGGGAGGTACTGTTTTAACAGTTTGAATAAAACGTACATTGGGTGAAAGTACCTACTTAACTAGCTGGGAGGTACTGTTTTAACAGTTTGACTAAAACTTACATTGGGTTATAGTACCTAATTAACTAGCTGGGAGGTACTGTTTTAACAATTTGACTAAAACTTACATTGGTTATAGTACCTACTGAACTAGCTGGGAGGTACTGTTTTAACAGTTTGAATAAAACGTACATTGGGTTATAGTACCTACTTAACTAGCTGGGAGGTACTGTTTTAACAATTTGAATAAAACGTACATTGGGTTATAGTACCTACTTAACTAGCTGGGAGGTACTGTTTTAACAGTTTGAATAAAACGTACATTGGGTTATAGTACCTACTGAACTAGCTGGGAGGTACTGTTTTAACAGTTTGAATAAAACGTACACTGGGTTATTGTACTTACTTAACTAGCTGGGAGGTACTGTTTTAACAGTTTGAATAAAACGTACATTGGGTTATAGTACCTACTTAACTAGCTGGGAGGTACTGTTTTAACAGTTTGAATAAAACGTACATTGGGTTATAGTACCTACTTAACTAGCTGGGAGGTACTGTTTTAACAGTTTGAATAAAACGTACATTGGGTTATAGTACCTACTGAACTAGCTGGGAGGTACTGTTTTAACAGTTTGAATAAAACGTACACTGGGTTATTGTACCTACTTAACTAGCTGGGAGGTACTGTTTTAACAGTTTGAATAAAACGTACACTGGGTTATTGTACCTACTTAACTAGCTGGAAATGAAAGATTAGTTTTGTTTTAACAACTTCGCTAAAACTTGGGTTATAGTGCCAACTTAACTAGTTGGAAGGTTCATTTTGTTTTTATACCATAATGAAATCTTAGCGAGTAAAATACGGGGAGAACGTTCTTTCCCAGCTAGAGTGAAATAAATAAAAGTAACATATTGGAATTCAAATGTCAATGTAACCTCATGTTCTTTTGACGAAAGTAAGATATATCTATTGTTTTACTCATTGCTGCTGTCTTTAAATGAATTTCCGAAATACTATTTGTAATTAAAGAATGATAAATAACATGACATGCTAGATGAGTTATGGAGACACGTCGCTAGGTGGCCTACCGAAGAAGGCCGTTCTTCTATCCATCACGTAATTCCCAAAGATGTGAATAAAAAGAAAGGGGGGGGGGGGCTCAAAACAGAATGTTAAAACTGTAATGTAACTCAGATGATTATATCTTCGCCTGAAGAGGCCTTCGTAAGGACAGCACGTTTCAAGGACAGGTTTAAAACACTAACGAAGGTTGATACACCTTACATCTGCAGTGTTCGTTTTGTTCCTATAGAATATCTGTACAGACAACAGTATTTGAAATTGTCAGAAAGTCCTCAGTAAACAATACTGAACAAAATATAGGTCATGCAAACGAAAAGCATGTTTCTTAAAGTATCCTCATTTAAAAACAGGGTAAATCACCAACACAAGGACAGGTTAACATTTGACAGAAACGTTCATACACACGCGCATATATGTGTGTATTAGTAATGCATATACTGACAAATCAGTACCACTGTAAGGTGATATATGTATGTCCGGTAACTGTCCTATGATCTAAGTCACACAAGGTTGATAGAGAATGAAACATCCTACCATATTTTATCGACCGTTTAAATTACAGAACTCCTCTTATAAAGAATATTAGACGTTAAAGAAACAGTAACTTATATTTTCCGCTACTTATCTGTCGAATCCCCGTCACATCAAACATGCTCGCACTTTGAGCCGTGGGGGCGTTATAATGGAACTTTCAATACCACTATTCGTTGGTAAAAGAGTAGCCCAAGAGTTGGCGGTGGATGGTGATGAGCATTGCCTTCCATCTAGTCTTACACTGCTAAATTAGGGACAGCTAGCGCAGATAGCTCTCGAGTAACTTTGCGCAAAATTCAAAACAAACCGAACTCATCTGTCGTTAGCATGCCCTCTGTTGACCTATTTAGATACTAACAAATTAGATCACCCTAATCCATTTATACGTAATAAAAAAAGAGTTTGAACATTCTGTCTCCTACTTGTTTGTTGTTGTTTTGAACAGTTTAAAACTGTTCTTAGTACTGATGGAGAGTTAATTTAAATTATTCCACAGGAAGTTTCAAATTATCAGGAGATCGAAGTATTTATCGACATATAAATAAACGAACAACAGGAAATTTCTAATATACTCTTGAGATTAGGACGGTCTTGCTCGTTCACTTTGAACAAACCAGTTTGTGTATGATTATTTAATAAAGTGTATTGACGAAAGCTAACGTGTTTGTGTAGTCAGTAAAGTCTTTCGTCCTCGAACCTACCAACTAAAGGAACTGGGGCGCCACTTGCAATGTCCTATCAAAACGACCGTGACAGAATTGTTTCACTCTGCCATCTACAGTTAAGTTCAACTGTTCGTTTTGATATTTAAGCAATACTAGACTCGGATTTTTTATAATATTTCGACGTTTTTTGTGATTTGGTAAAGTAAGAAAACCTAAGATATAATAACGCGTATTTAGTATAATTTACCATAACTGGTACTGAACCACTCCTTCATCGGTTAGAATGTCAATAACTGTTGTGTTCTGCGTTTTTTAAAATGTTTTACACGAGTTAATTCAGCCATCAGCTTTGCTGAATGTTACGAATCAACGATCTTCAAGTGACGATGAACTATTTTGGATTTTATTGTTTGTAATTTGAGACGTTTTCAAACGCTTAGGAATACCAAACACACACACACAACGTGTATATATATATACACATGTATTTGTTTCACACAGTTTTTATAGCTTTAGGCTATAAAATAACAAAGACTATTCCAGACTCACAAGTAATCGCGCCACCTACCAGCCAAGATAGGTCAAGAGACGGCTCTAAGTTTAAGGTCGGTTTAACATATTTTACAATTGTACTGTTTCATAAAAGACGTTTAAAAAACAGCACACAATGTTAAAAGAAATATGATTGCGCACTCGCCGATAAAATGAGCAAGGTAGTTTGGAAGCTTGGTAGTTTGGAAATAGGTCAGTGTAAAAAAAATGTGTATACGTTTAAAAGACAATGTTTTTCTTTACGAATTTTGTGTCAATTTCAAACAAATTCGGTTACTGTGTTGTTACATATTACCAACTGAAATTATACCTTCAAAACACTGAAGCTGGTGGACTCGCTGTACGTAATTTCTTATCTGTGGTGAAGAATATATGAATGATTAGAAGAACAGATTGTAACTCTTTGTTTACCATTCTACTCATGGAAGGATGGTGGAATGTTTAACCTTTGTTAGATGCGTTAATCACACTGCTAAAAAAGTTAACCTCCAATGAACAGAATTTTGTTATGAGATTCATATACAGAAAAATATGTTAAATATACTTCTGCTAATTAACATAGTCTGTTATGTAAATATTAAAAATTACATTATTTTGTGAAATTCAATGTTTCTTCTGAAACGGGAACCAAAGAAAGCGACTGTTCTTATAAAGTTTTACGAAATATGTTGTTTGAACCAACATCCATCAGGTAGTTTAAAGGTCCCAGGTCTACAATTACTATGTCATGTATCAATAAGTTTTGCTCCCTCTGTGGGTGTTTTTTTCCTATGAGAATTTTATAATATTGTATAGAGGGAATATACGTTATACTGTTATACTCAAATCCATAAGTATAGTTCTAAGATTTTCTGTTTTAAACATGTGTTGATGCTTACACTTAATAATTAAATCATTAGAAATAATCACGAAGAAACCTTTCGACGTTTCAAGGAATGTTTTTCCTTTGGGGTGATTTTTTCTCAGCGCTTCGCTTCTGAGACAGAGAGCAACGGCCGTGACCTCTTTGAGGAACCACGCATTACCACACCGGATTGTTATCTAGGTTGAAGTGAGTGAAAAATGTAAGTCATTTCTTACGTCATAGTTCTGCTGAAGGCACAGTTTCTGATGCATTTTCTATGCATCAGATAAAAATATAA
Organism: Tachypleus tridentatus; assembly: GCF_004210375.1. Taxonomy (NCBI): domain Eukaryota; kingdom Metazoa; phylum Arthropoda; class Merostomata; order Xiphosura; family Limulidae; genus Tachypleus; species Tachypleus tridentatus. The sequence goes on along the minus strand of NC_134827.1, from coordinate 35,676,707 downwards.
TGAAGCCAAGTACGAAAGAAGCAAATTTTTAAACTACGAAAAACGACTAATCCTCACCAGCGGTGAATCACCACCACCAGTTAGCAAAGACCAGTCAGTCCCTGCATAAGTTACAAGACTGGAAGGGTTCAAGGGCGCGTGAAAGTTATGCCCGAGTTACAACTACCAAACCATTCATTTTCTAGAGGGTTGAACAGTCACTCACATAAATTAAAGTCCGAACTTCATTCGTTTGCGAATTTGGTATGTCCAAGGTGTTCGTGATTTTAAATGTCATTTTTGTAGACGACGTAAATATCAAAATGTTGCACTTTATTATCCAGCACGAAGATCTGGAGTTAGTAATCATTAATCTCACGACAGACGGTATAAGTTTACTCCTAATCCCAATATTTTAAGCCTGGACTATCCACCTGTCAGTCCTCCAAACACTGGATGAAAATTGAAAGTTCATAACAAATAAATCAATCTAACAACGGTTTAATAGAACCTCTGAGGCTTAAGTGCTTAATATTTGTCAGCTATTACCAAGCCCGGCATGGCCAGGTGGTTAGGACGCTCGACTCTGAGGGTCTTAGGTTCGAATCTCAGTCACACCAAACATGCTCGCCTTTTCAGCCGTGGGAGCGTTATAATGTGATGGTGAATCTCACTATACGTTGTCAAAAGAGTAGCCCAAGAGCTGTCTTCCCTCTAGTCTTACACTGTTAAATTAGGGACGGCTAACGCAGATAGCCCTTGTGTAGCTTTGAGCGAAATTCAAAAACAAAACAAAAAATTACTGTATTAATCTAAGATTTAGGTACTTAATATTTGTTACCTATTATTGTATGTTTCTGGTTTATAGATACTGAATGCTTGTTAACTATTACAGTAGTTTCCTGGGGTTAATAATGAATACTTGTTACCCATTATTGTATATTGCTAGTGTTTAGATAACGAATACTTGTTACCTATTACTGTATTCTTCTGGTGTTTAGATACTGAATACTTGTTACCTATTACTGTATCTTTCTGGTGTTTAGGTACTCAGTACTTGTTATTTATTTCTATACTGTTCTTGCGTTTTACTCTGAACATGATCCGTGTTTCGAATTGACAACCGGTGTCATGATAATTCAAAAGATTATGTGATACAAACAATGTGGTACACCAACCACTAAATCAAAGGTAAACATACTGCTGTCCCTCCGTGGAACGAACTATGTGATACACCAACCACACTGAAAGAAAGTTCAACATACTGCTGGTCCACAGGGAAACAAACTCTGTGATACACCAACCACACTGAAAGAAAGTTAAACATACTGCTGGCCCACAGGGAAACAAACTCTGTGATACACCAACCACACTGAAAGAAAGTTGAACATACTGCTGGCCCACAGGGAAACAAACTCTGTGATACACCAACCACACTGAAAGAAAGTTGAACATACTGCTGGTCCACAGGGAAACAAACTATGTGATACACCAACCACACTGAAAGAAAGTTGAACATACTGCTGGCCCACAGGGAAACAAACTCTGTGATACACCAACCACTCTGAAAGAAAGTTAAACATACTGCTGGCCCACAGGGAAACAAACTATGTGATACACCAACCACTCTGAAAGAAAGTTAAACATACTGCTGGCCCACAGGGAAACAAACTATGTGATACACCAACCACTCTGAAAGAAAGTTAAACATACTGCTGGTCCACAGGGAAACAAACTATGTAAGACACCAACCACACTGAAAGAAAGTTGAACATACTGCTGGCCCACAGGGAAACAAACTCTGTGATACACCAACCACTCTGAAAGAAAGTTAAACATACTGCTGGCCCACAGGGAAACAAACTATGTGATACACCAACCACTCTGAAAGAAAGTTAAACATACTGCTGGTCCACAGGGAAACAAACTATGTGATACACCAACCACACTGAAAGAAAGTTGAACATACTGCTGGCCCACAGGGAAACAAACTCTGTGATACACCAACCACTTTGAAAGAAAGTTAAACATACTGCTGGCCCACAGGGAAACAAACTATGTGATACACCAACCACTCTGAAAGAAAGTTAAACATACTGCTGGTCCACAGGGAAACAAACTATGTAAGACACCAACCACACTGAAAGAAAGTTAAACATACTGCTGGCCCACAGGGAAACAAACTATGTGAGACACCAACCACACTGAAAGAAAGTTAAACATACTGCTGGTCCACAGGGAAACAAACTCTGTGATACACCAACCACACTGAAAGAAAGTTAAACATACTGCTGGCCCACAGGGAAACAAACTATGTGATACACCAACCACACTGAAAGAAAGTTGAACATACTGCTGGCCCACAGGGAAACAAACTATGTGATACACCAACCACACTGAAAGAAAGTTGAAGATACTGCTGGCCCACAGGGAAACAAACTCTGTGATACACCAACCACACTGAAAGAAAGTTGAACATACTGCTGGCCCACAGGGAAACAAACTCTGTGATACACCAACCACACTGAAAGAAAGTTGAACATACTGCTGGTCCACAGGGAAACAAACTATGTGATACACCAACCACACTGAAAGAAAGTTAAACATACTGCTGGTCCACAGGGAAACAAACTCTGTGATACACCAACCACACTGAAAAAAAGTTGAACATACTGCTGGCCCACAGGGAAACAAACTCTGTGATACACCAACCACACTGAAAGAAAGTTGAACATACTGCTGGCCCACAGTGAAACAAACTATGTGATACACCAACCACACTGAAAGAAAGTTGAACATACTGCTGGCCCACAGGGAAACAAACTATGTGATACACCTATGTGGTTGGTGAACCACACTGAAAGAAAGTTGAACATACTGCTGACCCACAGGGAAACAAACTCTGTGATACACCAACCACACTGAAAGAAAGTTGAACATACTGCTGGTCCACAGGGAAACAAACTATGTGATACACCAACCACACTGAAAGAAAGTTGAACATACTGCTGGCCCACAGGTAAACAAACTCTGTGATACACCAACCACACTGAAAGAAAGTTGAACATACTGCTGGCCCACAGGGAAACAAACTATGTGATACACCAACCACACTGAAAGAAAGTTGAACATACTGCTGGCCCACAGGGAAACAAACTCTGTGATACACCAACCACATTGAAAGAAAGTTGAACATACTGCTGGTCCACAGGGAAACAAACTATGTGATACACCAACCACACTGAAAGAAAGTTAAACATACTGCTGGTCCACAGGGAAACAAACTCTGTGATACACCAACCACTCTGAAAGAAAGTTGAATATGTTGCTGGCCCACAGGGAAACATACTCTGTGATACACCAACCACTCTGAAAGAAAGTTGAACATACTGCTGGCCCACAGGGAAACAAACTATGTGATACACCAACCACACTGAAAAAAAGTTAAACATACTACTGGTCCACAGGGAAACAAACTCTGTTATACACCAACCACTCTGAAAGAAAGTTGAATGTGTTCTGGCCCACAGGGAAACAAACTATGTGATACACCAACCACACTGAAAGAAGTTGAACATACTGCTGGTCCACAGGGAAACAAACTATGTGATACACCAACCACACTGAAAGAAAGTTGAACATACTGCTGGCCCACAGGGAAACAAACTCTGTGATACACCAACCACACTGAAAGAAGTTGAACATACTGCTGGTCCACAGGGAAACAAACTATGTGATAGACCAACCACACTGAAAGAAAGTTGAACATACTGCTGGCCCACAGGTAAACAAACTCTGTGATACACCAACCACACTGAAAGAAAGTTGAACATACTGCTGGCCCACAGGGAAACAAACTATGTGATACACCAACCACACTGAAAAAAAGTTAAACATACTACTGGTCCACAGGGAAACAAACTCTGTGATACACCAACCACTCTGAAAGAAAGTTGAATATGTTCTGGCCCACAGGGAAACAAACTATGTGATACACCAACCACACTGAAAGAAAGTTGAACATACTGCTGGCCCACAGGGAAACAAACTCTGTGATACACCAACCACACTGAAAGAAAGTTGAACATACTGCTGGCCCACAGGGAAACAAACTGTGTGATACACCAACCACACTGAAAAAAAGTTAAACATACTACTGGTCCACAGGGAAACAAACTATGTGATACACCAACCACACTGAAAGAAAGTTGAACATACTGCTGGCCCACAGGTAAACAAACTCTGTGATACACCAACCACACTGAAAGAAAGTTGAACATACTGCTGGCCCACAGGTAAACAAACTCTGTGATACACCAACCATACTGAAAGAAAGTTAAACATACTGCTGGTCCACAGGGAAACAAACTATGTGATACACCAACCACACTGAAAGAAAGTTAAACATACTGCTGGCCCACAGGGAAACAAACTCTGTGATACACCAACCACTCTGAAAGAAAGTTAAACATACTACTGGTCCACAGGGAAACAAACTATGTGATACACCAACCACACTGAAAGAAAGTTAAACATACTGCTGGCCCACAGGGAAACAAACTATGTGATACACCAACCACACTGAAAGAAAGTTGAACATACTGCTGGCCCACAGGGAAACAAACTCTGTGATACACCAACCACATTGAAAGAAAGTTGAACATACTGCTGGTCCACAGGGAAACAAACTCTTTGATACACCAACCACTCTGAAAGAAAGTTAAACATACTGCTGGCCCACAGGGAAACAAACTATGTGATACACCAACCACTCTGAAAGAAAGTTAAACATACTACTGGTCCACAGGGAAACAAACTATGTGATACACCAACCACACTGAAAGAAAGTTAAACATACTGCTGGTCCACAGGAAACAAACTATGTGATACACCAACCACACTGAAAGAAAGTTAAACATACTGCTGGCCCACAGGGAAACAAACTCTGTGATACACCAACCACTCTGAAAGAAAGTTAAACATACTGCTGGCCCACAGGGAAACAAACTATGTGATACACCAACCACTCTGAAAGAAAGTTAAACATACTACTGGTCCACAGGGAAACAAACTATGTGATACACCAACCACACTGAAAGAAAGTTAAACATACTGCTGGCCCACAGGGAAACAAACTCTGTGATACACCAACCACTCTGAAAGAAAGTTGAACATACTGCTGGCCCACAGGTAAACAAACTCTGTGATACACCAACCATACTGAAAGAAAGTTAAACATACTGCTGGTCCACAGGGAAACAAACTATGTGATACACCAACCACTCTGAAAGAAAGTTAAACATACTACTGGTCCACAGGAAACAAACTATGTGATACACCAACCACACTAAAGAAAGTTAAACATACTGCTGGCCCACAGGGAAACAAACTCTGTGATACACCAACCACACTGAAAGAAAGTTAAACATACTGCTGGCCCACAGGAAACAAACTCTGTGATACACCAACCACTCTGAAAGAAAGTTAAACATACTACTGGTCCACAGGAAACAAACTATGTGATACACCAACCACACTGAAAGAAAGTTGAACATACTGCTGGCCCACAGGGAAACAAACTCTGTGATACACCAACCACATTGAAAGAAAGTTGAACATACTGCTGGTCCACAGGGAAACAAACTCTGTGATACACCAACCACTCTGAAAGAAAGTTAAACATACTGCTGGCCCACAGGGAAACAAACTATGTGATACACCAACCACTCTGAAAGAAAGTTAAACATACTACTGGTCCACAGGGAAACAAACTATGTGATACACCAACCACACTGAAAGAAAGTTAAACATACTGCTGGTCCACAGGGAAACAAACTATGTGATACACCAACCACACTGAAAGAAAGTTAAACATACTGCTGGCCCACAGGGAAACAAACTCTGTGATACACCAACCACTCTGAAAGAAAGTTAAACATACTGCTGGCCCACAGGGAAACAAACTATGTGATACACCAACCACTCTGAAAGAAAGTTAAACATACTACTGGTCCACAGGGAAACAAACTATGTGATACACCAACCACACTGAAAGAAAGTTAAACATACTGCTGGCCCACAGGGAAACAAACTCTGTGATACACCAACCACTCTGAAAGAAAGTTGAACATACTGCTGGCCCACAGGTAAACAAACTCTGTGATACACCAACCATACTGAAAGAAAGTTAAACATACTGCTGGTCCACAGGGAAACAAACTATGTGATACACCAACCACTCTGAAAGAAAGTTAAACATACTACTGGTCCACAGGGAAACAAACTATGTGATACACCAACCACACTGAAAGAAAGTTAAACATACTGCTGGCCCACAGGGAAACAAACTCTGTGATACACCAACCACACTGAAAGAAAGTTGAACATACTGCTGGCCCACAGGGAAACAAACTCTGTGATACACCAACCACACTGAAAGAAAGTTAAACAAACTATGTGATACACCAACCACACTGAAAGAAAGTTAAACAAACTCTGTGATACACCAACCACTCTGAAAGAAAGTTAAACATACTGCTGGCCCACAGGGAAACAAACTATGTGATACACCAACCACTCTGAAAGAAAGTTAAACATACTACTGGTCCACAGGAAACAAACTATGTGATACACCAACCACACTGAAAGAAAGTTAAACATACTGCTGGTCCACAGGGAAACAAACTATGTGATACACCAACCACACTGAAAGAAAGTTAAACATACTGCTGGCCCACAGGGAAACAAACTCTGTGATACACCAACCACTCTGAAAGAAAGTTAAACATACTGCTGGCCCACAGGGAAACAAACTATGTGATACACCAACCACTCTGAAAGAAAGTTAAACATACTACTGGTCCACAGGGAAACAAACTATGTGATACACCAACCACACTGAAAGAAAGTTAAACATACTGCTGGCCCACAGGGAAACAAACTCTGTGATACACCAACCACTCTGAAAGAAAGTTGAACATACTGCTGGCCCACAGGTAAACAAACTCTGTGATACACCAACCATACTGAAAGAAAGTTAAACATACTGCTGGTCCACAGGGAAACAAACTATGTGATACACCAACCACTCTGAAAGAAAGTTAAACATACTACTGGTCCACAGGGAAACAAACTATGTGATACACCAACCACACTAAAAGAAAGTTAAACATACTGCTGGCCCACAGGGAAACAAACTCTGTGATACACCAACCACACTGAAAGAAAGTTAAACATACTGCTGGCCCACAGGGAAACAAACTCTGTGATACACCAACCACTCTGAAAGAAAGTTAAACATACTACTGGTCCACAGGGAAACAAACTATGTGATACACCAACCACACTGAAAGAAAGTTAAACATACTGCTGGCCCACAGGGAAACAAACTATGTGATACACCAACCACACTGAAAGAAAGTTGAACATACTGCTGGCCCACAGGGAAACAAACTCTGTGATACACCAACCACATTGAAAGAAAGTTGAACATACTGCTGGTCCACAGGAAACAAACTCTGTGATACACCAACCACTCTGAAAGAAAGTTAAACATACTGCTGGCCCACAGGGGAAACAAACTATGTGATACACCAACCACTCTGAAAGAAAGTTAAACATACTACTGGTCCACAGGGAAACAAACTATGTGATACACCAACCACACTGAAAGAAAGTTAAACATACTGCTGGTCCACAGGGAAACAAACTATGTGATACACCAACCACACTGAAAGAAAGTTAAACATACTGCTGGCCCACAGGAAACAAACTCTGTGATACACCAACCACTCTGAAAGAAAGTTAAACATACTGCTGGCCCACAGGGAAACAAACTATGTGATACACCAACCACTCTGAAAGAAAGTTAAACATACTACTGGTCCACAGGGAAACAAACTATGTGATACACCAACCACACTGAAAGAAAGTTAAACATACTGCTGGCCCACAGGGAAACAAACTCTGTGATACACCAACCACTCTGAAAGAAAGTTGAACATACTGCTGGCCCACAGGTAAACAAACTCTGTGATACACCAACCATACTGAAAGAAAGTTAAACATACTGCTGGTCCACAGGGAAACAAACTATGTGATACACCAACCACTCTGAAAGAAAGTTAAACATACTACTGGTCCACAGGGAAACAAACTATGTGATACACCAACCACACTGAAAGAAAGTTAAACATACTGCTGGCCCACAGGGAAACAAACTCTGTGATACACCAACCACACTGAAAGAAAGTTGAACATACTGCTGGCCCACAGGGAAACAAACTCTGTGATACACCAACCACACTGAAAGAAAGTTAAACAAACTATGTGATACACCAACCACACTGAAAGAAAGTTAAACAAACTCTGTGATACACCAACCACACTGAAAGAAAGTTGAACATACTGCTGGCCCACAGGTAAACAAACTCTGTGATACACCAACCACACTGAAAAAAAGTTAAACATACTACTGGTCCACAGGGAAACAAACTCTGTGATACACCAACCACTCTGAAAGAAAGTTGAATATGTTCTGGCCCACAGGGAAACAAACTATGTGATACACCAACCACACTGAAAGAAAGTTGAACATACTGCTGGCTCACAGGGAAACAAACTCTGTGATACACCAACCACACTGAAAGAAAGTTGAACATACTGCTGGCCCACAGGGAAACAAACTCTGTGATACACCAACCACACTGAAAGAAAGTTGAATATGTTGCTGGCCCACAGGGAAACAAACTCTGTGATACACCAACCACTCTGAAAGAAAGTTGAACATACTGCTGGCCCACAGGGAAACAAATTATGTGATACACCAACCACACTGAAAGAAAGTTAAACATACTGCTGGTCCACAGGGAAACAAACTCTGTGATACACCAACCACTCTGAAAGAAAGTTAAACATACTACTGGTCCACAGGGAAAAAAACTCTGTGATACACCAACCACTCTGAAAGAAAGTTGAATATGTTCTGGCCCACAGGGAAACAAACTATGTGATACACCAACCACACTGAAAGAAAGTTGAACATACTGCTGGCCCACAGGGAAACAAACTCTGTGATACACCAACCACACTGAAAGAAAGTTGAACATACTGCTGGCCCACAGGGAAACAAACTCTGTGATACACCAACCACACTGAAAGAAAGTTGAACATAATGCTGACCCACAGGGAAACAAACTCTGTGATACACCAACCACACTGAAAGAAAGTTGAATATGTTCTGGCCCACAGGGAAACAAACTATGTGATACACCAACCACACTGAAAGAAAGTTGAACATACTGCTGGCCCACAGGGAAACAAACTGTGTGATACACCAACCACACTGAAAGAAAGTTGAACATAATGCTGACCCACAGGGAAACAAACTCTGTGATACACCAACCACACTGAAAGAAAGTTGAACATACTGCTGGTCCACAGGGAAACAAACTCTGTGATACACCGACCACATTGAAAGAAAGTTGAACATACTGCTGGTCCACAGGGAAACAAACTATGTGATACACCAACCACACTGAAAGAAAGTTGAACATACTGCTGGCCCACAGGGAAACAAACTATGTGATACACCAACCACACTGAAAGAAAGTTAAACATACTGCTGGTCCACAGGGAAACAAACTATGTGATACACCAACCACACTGAAAGAAAGTTGAACATACTGCTGGCCCACAGGGAAACAAACTATGTGATACACCAACCACACTGAAAGAAAGTTAAACATACTGCTGGTCCACAGGGAAACAAACTCTGTGATACACCAACCACTCTGAAAGAAAGTTGAATATGTTGCTGGCCCACAGGGAAACATACTCTGTGATACACCAACCACTCTGAAAGAAAGTTGAACATACTGCTGGCCCACAGGGAAACAAACTATGTGATACACCAACCACTCTGAAAGAAAGTTAAACATACTACTGGTCCACAGGGAAACAAACTCTGTGATACACCAACCACACTGAAAGAAAGTTGAATATGTTCTGGCCCACAGGGAAACAAACTATGTGATACACCAACCACACTGAAAGAAAGTTGAACATACTGCTGGCCCACAGGGAAACAAACTATGTGATACACCAACCACACTGAAAAAAAGTTAAACATACTACTGGTCCACAGGGAAACAAACTCTGTTATACACCAACCACTCTGAAAGAAAGTTGAATATGTTCTGGCCCACAGGGAAACAAACTATGTGATACACCAACCACACTGAAAGAAAGTTGAACATACTGCTGGCCCACAGGTAAACAAACTCTGTGATACACCAACCACACTGAAAGAAGTTGAACATACTGCTGGTCCACAGGGAAACAAACTATGTGATACACCAACCACACTGAAAGAAAGTTGAACATACTGCTGGCCCACAGGAAACAAACTCTGTGATACACCAACCACACTGAAAGAAGTTGAACATACTGCTGGTCCACAGGGAAACAAACTATGTGATACACCAACCACACTGAAAGAAAGTTGAACATACTGCTGGCCCACAGGTAAACAAACTCTGTGATACACCAACCACACTGAAAGAAAGTTGAACATACTGCTGGCCCACAGGGAAACAAACTATGTGATACACCAACCACACTGAAAGAAAGTTGAACATACTGCTGGTCCACAGGGAAACAAACTGTGTGATACACCAACCACACTGAAAGAAAGTTGAACATACTGCTGGCCCACAGGGAAACAAACTATGTGATACACCAACCACACTGAAAGAAAGTTGAACATACTGCTGGCCCACAGGGAAACAAACTCTGTGATACACCAACCACACTGAAAGAAAGTTGAACATACTGCTGGCCCACAGGGAAACAAACTATGTGATACACCAACCACACTGAAAGAAAGTTGAACATACTGCTGGCCCACAGGGAAACAAACTATGTGATACACCAACCACTCTGAAAGAAAGTTAAACATACTGCTGGCCCACAGGGAAACAAACTATGTGATACACCAACCACACTGAAAAAAAGTTAAACATACTACTGGTCCACAGGGAAACAAACTCTGTGATACACCAACCACACTGAAAGAAAGTTGAACATACTGCTGGTCCACAGGGAAACAAACTATGTGATACACCAACCACACTGAAAGAAAGTTGAACATACTGCTGGCCCACAGGTAAACAAACTCTGTGATACACCAACCACACTGAAAGAAAGTTGAACATACTGCTGGCCCACAGGGAAACAAACTATGTGATACACCAACCATACTGAAAGAAAGTTAAACATACTGCTGGTCCACAGGGAAACAAACTATGTGATACACCAACCACACTGAAAGAAAGTTAAACATACTGCTGGCTCACAGGGAAACAAACTCTGTGATACACCAACCACACTGAAAGAAAGTTGAACATACTGCTGGCCCACAGGTAAACAAACTCTGTGATACACCAACCACTCTGAAAGAAAGTTGAACATACTGCTGGCCCACAGGGAAACAAACTATGTGATACACCAACCACACTGAAAGAAAGTTGAACATACTGCTGGCCCACAGGGAAACAAATTATGTGATACACCAACCACACTGAAAGAAAGTTGAACATACTGCTGGCCCACAGGTAAACAAACTCTGTGATACACCAACCATACTGAAAGAAAGTTAAACATACTGCTGGTCCACAGGGAAACAAACTATGTGATACACCAACCACTCTGAAAGAAAGTTAAACATACTACTGGTCCACAGGGAAACAAACTATGTGATACACCAACCACACTGAAAGAAAGTTGAACATACTGCTGGCCCACAGGGAAACAAACTCTGTGATACACCAACCACACTGAAAGAAAGTTAAACAAACTATGTGATACACCAACCACACTGAAAGAAAGTTAAACAAACTCTGTGATACACCAACCACACTGAAAGAAAGTTGAACATACTGCTGGCCCACAGGGAAACAAACTATGTGATACACCAACCACTCTGAAAGAAAGTTGAATATGTTCTGGCCCACAGGGAAACAAACTATGTGATACACCAACCACACTGAAAGAAAGTTGAACATACTGCTGGCTCACAGGGAAACAAACTCTGTGATACACCAACCACACTGAAAGAAAGTTGAACATACTGCTGGCCCACAGGGAAACAAACTCTGTGATACACCAACCACACTGAAAGAAAGTTGAATATGTTGCTGGCCCACAGGGAAACAAACTCTGTGATACACCAACCACTCTGAAAGAAAGTTGAACATACTGCTGGCCCACAGTGAAACAAATTATGTGATACACCAACCACACTGAAAGAAAGTTAAACATACTGCTGGTCCACAGGGAAACAAACTCTGTGATACACCAACCACTCTGAAAGAAAGTTAAACATACTACTGGTCCACAGGGAAACAAACTCTGTGATACACCAACCACTCTGAAAGAAAGTTGAATATGTTCTGGTCCACAGGGAAACAAACTATGTGATACACCAACCACACTGAAAGAAAGTTGAACATACTGCTGGCCCACAGGGAAACAAACTCTGTGATACACCAACCACACTGAAAGAAAGTTGAACATACTGCTGGCCCACAGGGAAACAAACTCTGTGATACACCAACCACACTGAAAGAAAGTTGAACATAATGCTGACCCACAGGGAAACAAACTCTGTGATACACCAACCACACTGAAAGAAAGTTGAATATGTTCTGGCCCACAGGGAAACAAACTATGTGATACACCAACCACACTGAAAGAAAGTTGAACATACTGCTGGCCCACAGGGAAACAAACTGTGTGATACACCAACCACACTGAAAGAAAGTTGAACATAATGCTGACCCACAGGGAAACAAACTCTGTGATACACCAACCACACTGAAAGAAAGTTGAACATACTGCTGGTCCACAGGGAAACAAACTCTGTGATACACCGACCACACTTAAAGAAAGTTGAACATAATGCTAACCCACAGGGAAACAAACTCTGTGATACACCAACCACACTGAAAGAAAGTTGAACATACTGCTGGTCCATAGGGAAACAAACTCTGTGATGCACCGACCACACTTAAAGAAAGTTGAACATACTGCTGGTCCACAGGGAAACAAACTCTGTGATACACCAACCACACTGAAAGAAAGTTAAACATACTGCTGGTCCACAGGGAAACAAACTATATGATACACCAACCACACTGAAAGAAAGTTAAACATACTGCTGGTCCACAGGGAAACAAACTCTGTGATACACCAACCACTCTGAAAGAAAGTTAAACATACTACTGGTCCACAGGGAAACAAACTCTGTGATACACCAACCACTCTGAAAGAAAGTTGAATATGTTGCTGGCCCACATGGAAACAAACTATGTGATACACCAACCACACTGAAAGAAAGTTGAACATACTGCTGGCCCACAGGTAAACAAACTATGTGATACACCAACCACACTGAAAGAAAGTTAAACATACTGCTGGTCCACAGGGAAACAAACTATGTGATACACCAACCACTCTGAAAGAAAGTTGAACATACTGCTGGCCCACAGGGAAACAAACTGTGTGATACACCAACCACTCTGAAAGAAATTTAAACATACTGCTGGTCCACAGGGAAACAAACTCTGTGATACACCAACCACTCTGAAAGAAAGTTAAACATACTACTGGTCCAAAGGGAAACAAACTCTGTGATACACCAACCACTCTGAAAGAAAGTTGAATATGTTGCTGGCCCACGTGGAAACAAACTATGTGATACACCAACCACACTGAAAGAAAGTTGAACATACTGCTGGCCCACAGGGAAACAAGCTGTGTGATACACCAACCACTCTGAAAGAAAGTTGAACATACTGCTGGCCCACAGGGAAACAAACTGTGTGATACACCAACCACTCTGAAAGAAAGTTGAATATGTTGCTGGCCCACGTGGAAACAAACTATGTGATACACCAACCACACTGAAAGAAAGTTGAACATACTGCTGGCCCACAGGGAAACAAGCTGTGTGATACACCAACCACTCTGAAAGAAAGTTGAACATACTGCTGGCCCACAGGGAAACAAACTCTGTGATACACCAACCACTCTGAAAGAAAGTTGAATATGTTGCTGGCCCACGTGGAAACAAACTATGTGATACACCAACCACACTGAAAGAAAGTTGAACATACTGCTGGCCCACAGGGAAACAAGCTGTGTGATACACCAACCACTCTGAAAGAAAGTTGAACATACTGCTGGCCCACAGTGAAACAAACTATGTGATACACCAACCACACTGAAAGAAAGCTGAACATACTATGTGATACACCAGTCTGGGTTGAGTATTATGTTAATAGTCATTAAATAAACCACAAGACTAGACACTATCCATTTATGTTTATAATTCAGAGTTTGATTTCCGTAACTAAGAAGAAAATTTCCTCGATATTTAAAAGTTTTGTGTTTCTCCGCAATGTTATTTTTAAACTTCTAATGTAATTAGCTTATTTCAGATTCCAAACTATTGGTTGTTTGTTTTGGAATTTCGTGCAAAGCTACTTGAGGGCTATCTGTGCTATCCGTCCCTAATTTAGCAGTGTAAGACTAGAGGGAAGGCAGCTAGTCATCACCACCCACCGCCAACTCTTGGGCTACTCTTTTACCAACGAATAGTGGGATTGACCGTAATATTATAACGCCCCCACGGCTGAAAGGGCGAAGCATGTTTAGCGCGACGGGGATGTGAACCCGCGACCCTCAGATTACGAGTCGCACGCCTTACAACGCTTGGCCATGCCGGGCCGGTATTCCAAACTACTGGAAGATAAACAAATGTATATATATGTAATCGCATTTTGAACAAAACCGATCGTGACGACACCTGATAAAAACCACTGACTTACATCTAAATAACTTTATAAAGGCTTAGGTGGAAACAGTTTTTATTAATACATATAAAACAGCATAAGGTTAAATTGAAAGATTGTAGGAAACACCAGGGAGTAATAAAGATGAACAATTATTAACTTAATGCAGGTAAAAAGGGAGTAATAAAGATGAACAATTATTAACTTAATGCAGGTAAAAACTGCTTGTATTAACATAGAATATCGCGCCCGCGTCGCGCTAAACATGTTCTCCCTTTCAACCGTGGGGTGTATAATGTGACGGTCAATCCCACTATTCGTTGGTAAAGAGTAGCCCAAGAGTTGGCGGTGGGTGGTGATGACTAGCTGCCTTCCCTCTAGTCTTACACTGCTAAATTAGGGACGGCTAGCACAGATAGCCCTCGAGTAGCTTTGTGCGAAATTCCAAAAAAAAACAAAAAACAAATTAACATATAATAACGTGGCCCGGCATGGCCTAGCGCGTAAGGAGTGCGACTCGTAATCCGAGGGTCGCGGGTTCGCGCCCGCGTCGCGCTAAACATGCTCGTCCTCCCAGCCGTGGGGGTGTATAATGTGACGGTCAATCCCACTATTCGTTGGTAAAGAGTAGCCCAAGAGTTGGCGGTGGGTGGTGATGACTAGCTGCCTTCCCTCTAGTCTTACACTGCTAAATTAGGGACGGCTAGCACAGATAGCCCTCGAGTAGCTTTGTGCGAAATTTCCAAACAAACAAAATATAATAACGTGCTTTTAAAAAACCGTAGCGTTATTTCGTAAGTAATTAATAACCTTATATAAATAACTTTATAAATTTTTGTTATTACTATAATATATTACTAAAGTGAAAAGATTTTATCACGAGGAAATCGCTTTTAGAAATTAAAGTTCGAAGATGTCTTGAGTGGGTATAAAGAAACTGTATTACACATAATGACGGCAAAGGTTTGTCAAAACGATGTACTTTTGTTGCGTGTAGTAAAGCTTTTTATTATCCATTCAATTCGTGTTTCAACTCTATAAAGTGAAACATGCTAGCGCCATCTCGTGAGTGATAAATGACTAATATATCCTAGTCGTTACAGGTTCAGTGTTCCACTTTAATGTGAAGATAATGTCTCGCTCCTCTGTGAGTGTCAGTTCAGGAGTGGAAATATAATTTCCTAGTTTAGGAGCGGAGGATATAATTAGTTATTCTAATTACTAGGTTTATATCCTTATGTTTGATTTACGTAGGCAACTTGTTTTGATTAGCCTGTTTTTGTTTTTGTTCTTAACTTAAAGCTACACAATGGGCTGACTGTGCTGTGCCCATCATGGGTATCGAAATGTTATTTAGAGTTATAAGACTTCCCGCTGAGCCTTTGGGAGAGGGGTAATTTTAATCAGAAGCTAATATCAATTCTAGTTTTCGTAGAGTATACGAAGTGTATTTTATATTTCCAAAACTTACCACGAGGACGTCGTAAGTCCAGTATTGTTTTTTGTGTGCTTGTTTTTACCGTTTGTCTCTTAAATAAACTAAAACTATTTTATGTTTTTTTTTTAATTTCACGCAAACTACTCAAGGGCTATCTGCGCTAGCCGTTTCTGTTTTAGCAGAATAAGACTAGAGGGAAGGCAGCTACTCATCACCACCCACCGCCAACTCTTGGGCTACTCTTTTACCAATGAATAGTGGGATTGACTGTCACGTTATAATGCCCCCACGGCTGAAAGGGCAAGCGTGTTTGATGCGATTGGGATTCTAACCTGCGACTCTCAGATTACAGGTCGAACACCTTAACCCACCTGGCCATGCCAGACCAGTAGAACTGGTACTGATAGGTGAGTGAATATTGAATATTTGTATATTAAATGTCAGAATTTGATTTTCAAAAACTCAATCGTGTCCTGCCGTTTTATTTTGTTCCCTGCATCATTAGTCGGGTGAAAAAAATTCCATGATAAGAGACATTCTTTGTAAAAGTGGCAGTTAATAAATATGATATCATTAAGATGATAGACGAATAAAATTGATAATTGCAGTTTTTGTGTGCTGATCTGTAATAATTTAAAAGTTTTTAATGTTACGATTCGAGGTTTGATCTCTCATATCGTCAAGCAGAAATAACCCATTGTTCAACTTTGCACGAGATAAAGCAAGAACGCTGTTGCTACTAATTGTAGTAAAATATTAGCATTAGGCCTAACATATTTTAACACTACACTTTTTATCTACTCCATAAGGTATTATTAAGGATTAGAAGAGGACATAATATCAGCATTCCACCACAGTAAATCCGCCATGTCTATTGCCAACGAAGAGTTTATCTTAATCCAAATCTTACACACAACAGCTGGTTCACAACAAACCTACTAGAATTTGAGTGACAGTTGTCATGTTGTAAACCCCTCTTCCAAGATGGCGAAGTGTGATTTATAGTTAATTATTATTGTCATAAATCATCAATTTTAGACCTACCGTATGCGCTTCTAATTCTTGATACTATGAAAGTTACTGAGGGACTAAATACATTATGCAGTGATACGAACTAAAATAGTACCAACACTAACATCTTAGTGTAAGTGTAATTCACTTAAATCTTCCTTCGACAGCCTCCAAATGGCCTTCACACACTAACAAGAGACCTGTTACTTTATTTAAAAACTTAGAATTGTTAACCTATTAAATATTCCTTATTCAGGAGCAAGTCGTGTTCACACACACTTATTCAATTTAGTACTAGGTACCCGACGAGTAACCCACTGAAACAGCGATAAGTTTAAATATTTACAACGGTAAAATCAGGAGTTTGATTCCCGTCGGTGGACTCAGTAAATAGCCTTATGTGGCTTTGCTATTAGAAAACACACACACATATAATATAAACTCATTTAATTAAGGTAACAGCGAAATATTCAGGGCACGCCATTTACTGACCTTCGTGAGAAACAAGACGGAAATATTTTTAATTACTTAACAAGAAAGAGACAAAAATTGCTATTGAAAAGAACACAAAACAAACTTAAATATAACAATAATACCTAGATTAAACAATCAATAAAGACTAGACACACAGTACGCTGAGAAATAACAATAATACCTAGATTAAACAATGGATAAAGACTAGACACACAGTATGCTGAGAAATAACAATAATAGCTAGATTAAATAATGGATAAAGACTAGACACACAGTATGCTGAAAAATAACAATAATACCTAGATTAAACAAAGGATAAAGACTAGACACACAGTCGGATGAAAGATGACAACAATACCTAGATTTAACAAAGAACAAAGACTAGAGACACAATTGGAAGAAAGATAATAACAATACCTTGATTAAACAAAGGACAAAGACTAGACACACAGTCGGATGAAAGATAACAACAATACTTAGCAATACCTAGATTTAAAAAGGACAAAGACTAGACACACAGTCGGATGAAAGATAACAACAACACGTACATTAAACAAAGTACAAAGACTAGACACACAGTCGGATGAAAGATAACAACAACACGTACATTAAACAAAGTACAAAGACTAGACACACAGTTAGATGAATGATGACAACAATACCTAGATTAAACAAAGGACAAAGACTAGACACACAGTTAGATGAATGATGACAACAATACCTAGATTAAACAAAGGACAAAGACTAGACACACAGTTAGATGAATGATGACAACAATACCTAGATTAAACAAAGGACAAAGACTAGACACACAGTTAGATGAATGATGACAACAATACCTAGATATAACAAAGGACAAAGACTAGGCGCACAGTTGGATGAAGGAAAACAATAATATCTAGATTTAACAAAGCAAAAAACAGACAAGGCACACCGTCGGATGAAAGATAACAACAATACCTAGATTAAAGAAAGGACAAAGACAAGAGTCACAGTCGGATGAAAGATAATAACAATAATACATAGATTAAACAAAGAACAAAGCCAAGATACTTAGTCGGATGAAAGATAACAACAATACCTAGATTAAACAAAGAACATACATTAGACACATAGTCGACTGAAGGATAACAATAATACATAGATTAAACAATGGACAATGAATATACACACAGTCGGCTGAAATATAACAATAATACCTAGATAAACAATTGATAAAGATTAGACACAGAGTCGGCTGAAATATAACAACAATACCTACATTAAACAGTGGATTAAGACAAGACACACAGTCAGATAAAATATAACAATAATACCTAGATTAAACAAAGTACAAAGACTAGACACACAGTCGGATGAAAGATAACAATAATACTAAGATTAAACATAGGACAAAGACTACATACACACACAGTTAGTTGAAAGATAGCAACAATAACTAGATTAAAAAAGGACGAAGACCTGACACACAGTTCGATGTAAGATAACAACAATACCTAGATTAAAAAAGAACGAAGACCTGACACACAGTTCGATGAAAGATAACAACAATACCTAGATTAAAAAAAGGACGAAGACCTGACACACAGTTCGATGAAAGATAACAACAATACCTAGATTAAAAAAAGGACGAAGACCTGACACACAGTTCGATGAAAGATAACAACAATACCTAGATTAAAAAAAGGACGAAGACCTGACACACAGTTGGAAGAAAGATAACAACAATACCTAGATTAAAAAAAGGACGAAGACCTGACACACAGTTGGAAGAAAGATAACAACAATACCTGAATAAAATAAAGCACAAAGACTAGACACACAATTAGCTGAAAGATAACAAAATTATGTAGATTAAAAAAGTACAAAGACTAGAGACATAATAAGATGAAAGATAACAACAGTATCTAGATTGACAAAAGGACAAAGACTAGACACACAGTCGGATGAAAGATAACAATAATATATTTGTTAAACAAAGGACAAAGACCTGGCACACAGTTAGGTGAAAGATAAAAAATACCGAGATTAAACAAAGAGCAAAGACTAGACACGCAGTCGGATGAAAGATAACAACAATACCTAGATTAAAAAAGGACAAAGACTTTACACATAGTTAGTTGAAAGATAACAAGAATACCTTGATTAAACAAAGGACAAAGACTAAAGACACAGTTAGCTAAAAGATGACAACAATACCTAGATATAACAAAGGACAAAGACTAGATGCACAATATGCTGAGAAATAACAATAATGCCTAGATTAAACAATGGATAAAGACTAGACACACAGTCGGTAGAAAGATAATAACAATACCTGAATTAAACAAAGGACAAAGACTAGAGACACAGTCGGATGAAAGATGACAACAATACCTACATTAAAAAAAGGACAAAGAGTAGACACACAGTTAGATAAAAGATGACAACAATACCTAAATATAACAAAGGACAAAGACTAGGTGCACAGTTGGATGAAGGAAAACAATAATATCTATTTTGAACAAAGGACAAAGACTAGACACACAGTCGGATGAAAGATAGCAATAATACCTAGATTAAACAACGGAAAAAGACTAGACGCACACTTGGATGAAAGAAAACAATAATATCTAGTTTCAACAAAGCAAAAAAAGACAAGGCACACCGTCGGATGAAAGATAATAACAATACCTAGATTAAAGAAAGGACAAAGACAAGAGTCACAGTCGGGTGAAAGATAACAATAATACATAGATTAAACAAAGACCAAAGCCTAGACACACAGTCGGCTGAAATATAACAATAATGCCTACATTAAACAATGGATAAAGACTAGTCACACAGTCGGCTGAAATATAACAATAGTACCTAGATTAAAAAAGGATAAAGACTAGACATACAGTATGCTGAGAAATAACAATAATACCTGGATTAAACAATGGATAAAGACTAGGCACACTGTCGGATGAAGTATAACAATAATACAAACAATGTTTTAATATACAAGGATAAGTAATTTATGTATTACATATTACTGGTTCATTGAATTTCGCGGAAAGACACTATAGGCCTATTTGCGTTATTTGGCCCAACTTAAGAAATAATATTTTAGAGGAATCGGAGCTAGTTGATATCACACACATCATCAACGTTTGGGGGGCTCAACTAATAAAAGAAAAAAAACATATTGAAACAAATTATATATTTCTATAGTAATATAATATTCTTTATATTTAAATTATATGTAATGGTGTATTAACTTTTTATGATCTCTTAACTGTGTGCATTCCTGCGACAAAGGGGTGGAATGGAGAGAAATGTTACAAGATTCAATAAAATGGTGTATGGCCCGCCATCTAGTGACATGTTATAATATAAACTCTAACGTAGAATTATCTAAGTTAATTAATATCACAGCGACCTCCAGCACTAAAATATAACAATGGACGTAAAAGAAATAAAATGGTGTATGGCCCGCCATTTAGTGACATGTTATAATATAAATTCTAACGTAGAATTATCTAAGTTAATTAATATCACAGCGACCTCCAGCACTAAAATATAACAATGGACGTAAAAGAAATAAAATGGTGTATGGTCCGCCAACTAGTGACATGTTATAATATAAATTCTAACGTAGAATTATCTAAGTTAATTAATATCACAGCGACCTCCAGCACTAAAATATAACAATGGACGTAAAAGTCAAAGGCAAATAAGTGTGGACCACCAGTTTATTTTAAATCTGTTTGTAATGATAACTTTGTAACAGTTTTTTTTTTATCGTGTTTTGGGAGTACCGAAACTAATATTGTGTCAATTGTGTGAGATTTATTTTTATATATTTAATTCTAAGGAAAACTTTAATTTCTTCCACCAAGTGGCAACCTAAATTATAACATAAAGTATCTGAACTTCGCCACAGTTGCCAAATAATGGGCTGTAAGTGACTAAATTAGGCAAACGTAATGTTGAGAAATAATTAAATAATTTGAAATAACCATCCATAAAGATATACCTTCAAAATATACGTGTGTGTGTAGAAAATTAATTATTTTCAGAGAAAAAAGCTAACACTTCACATTTTGACACAGTTGTGTTTCAACACTTTATTAGGACCTGTAGTAACGATATTGTTTTCATACACTTATTGTTTCTAGTGTTTAATTTACGAGCTAACCCTTATATTTCCACCTCTTACCTACATTATGATATTTTTAATTAAGTGTATAACTGTTCATACTAAATTTACACTTCAGTAAACTATTAATACAAGTATTTCCCCCCCACACACCATCACCAGTGGCTCAGCGGTACGTTTGATACTCGTAGCAAACACAGCGTAGATAGGCATTGTGTAACTTCGGACCTACCCATAAACATGAACTTATGAGGTGAAAGTATCCTCAACTCACTTCATATCGGCTTTAGAAACGTGTTTTAGTGATTACCTATAACTTGTTCCTTAAATATGGTAATATCCAATAAAACCAATTCAGGCATTTTCACTTTCTTTTGTTTCAGTTTAATCTGTTTAAGAATGTTTGGTTTAAATTATTGTTTTAAAATCAAACTCTTATGATTGTTAACTTAAAAGTAGTCTTTCTTCTTGAACACTGTTGGCATCATTCACTATCCACAATTATCTGTCAGACGGACGACATAAGACCTCAACTCCACTAATAATTTGAAATTTTGAGCGAGAGATGTTAGGGTAGAAAAGTACAACTGATGTCTTATTATGCACTTTCATTTAAAACCTGCAGTGGGCTGGTTAAAATCACTGTGTTTAAAACTGATGTGATATTAACTTTCACACTTTTTCTTTACTTACCCGTCAAGGGATCTCATCAAGAATTCTATCGTTTTAACCGACTTTAACTGTGTTAAACTAGCAAGATGAGTTTCGGTAATGAACGAGCAAAAGCTTTCGTCAAAAGTGAAATAAAACGGGGAAAGTACTGATAAAATACACATCTTACTGAAAACATGTGCTGGGAGTACTGATAAAATACACATCTTACTGAAAACCTGTGCTGGGAGTACTGATAAAATACACATCTTACTGAAAACCTGTACTGGGAGTACTGATAAAATACACATCTTACTGAAAACATGTGCTGGGAGTACTGATAAAATACACATCTTACTGAAAACCTGTGCTGGGAGTACTGATAAAATACACATCTTACTGAAAACATGTACAGGGAGTACTGATAAAACACACATCTTACTGAAAACATGTGCTGGGAGTACTGATAAAATACACATCTTACTGAAAACCTGTGCTGGGAGTACTGATAAAATACACATCTTACTGAAAACATGTACAGGGAGTACTGATAAAATACACATCTTACTGAAAACATGTACAGGGAGTACTGATAAAATACACATCTTACTGAAAACATGTGCTGGGAGTACTGATAAAATACACATCTTACTGAAAACATGTACAGGGAGTACTGATAAAATACACATCTTACTGAAAACATGTACAGGGAGTACTGATAAAATACACATCTTACTGAAAACATGTGCTGGGAGTACTGATAAAATACACATCTTACTGAAAACATGTGCTGGAAGTACTGATAAAATACACATCTTACTGAAAACCTGTACTGGGAGTACTGATAAAATACACATCTTACTGAAAACCTGTGCTGGGAGTACTGATAAAATACACATCTTACTGAAAACCTGTACTGGGAGTACTGATAAAATACACATCTTACTGAAAACCTGTACTGGGAGTACTGATAAAATACACATCTTACTGAAAACATGTACAGGGAGTACTGATAAAATACACATCTTACTGAAAACATGTGCTGGAAGTACTGATAAAATACACATCTTACTGAAAACATGTGCTGGAAGTACTGATAAAATACACATCTTACTGAAAACATGTGCTGGAAGTACTGATAAAATACACATCTTACTGAAAACCTGTACTGGGAGTACTGATAAAATACACATCTTACTGAAAACCTGTGCTGGGAGTACTGATAAAATACACATCTTACTGAAAACCTGTACTGGGAGTACTGATAAAATACACATCTTACTGAAAACCTGTGCTGGGAGTACTGATAAAATACACATCTTACTGAAAACCTGTGCTGGGAGTACTGATAAAATACACATCTTACTGAAAACCTGTACTGGGAGTACTGATAAAATACACATCTTACTGAAAACATGTACAGGGAGTACTGATAAAATACACATCTTACTGAAAACCTGTACTGGGAGTACTGATAAAATACACATCTTACTGAAAACATGTGCTGGAAGTACTGATAAAATACACATCTTACTGAAAACATGTGCTGGGAGTACTGATAAAATACACATCTTACTGAAAACCTGTGCTGGGAGTACTGATAAAACACACATCTTACTGAAAACATGTGCTGGAAGTACTGATAAAATACACATCTTACTGAAAACATGTGCTGGGAGTACTGATAAAACACACATCTTACTGAAAACATGTGCTGGGAGTACTGATAAAATACACATCTTACTGAAAACCTGTGCTGGGAGTACTGATAAAATACACATCTTACTGAAAACCTGTGCTGGGAGTACTGATAAAATACACATCTTACTGAAAACATGTGCTGGAAGTACTGATAAAATACACATCTTACTGAAAACATGTGCTGGGAGTACTGATAAAACACACATCTTACTGAAAACATGTGCTGGAAGTACTGATAAAATACACATCTTACTGAAAACATGTGCTGGAAGTACTGATAAAATACACATCTTACTGAAAACATGTGCTGGGAGTACTGATAAAATACACATCTTACTGAAAACCTGTGCTGGGAGTACTGATAAAATACACATCTTACTGAAAACCTGTGCTGGGAGTACTGATAAAATACACATCTTACTGAAAACCTGTGCTGGGAGTACTGATAAAATACACATCTTACTGAAAACCTGTGCTGAGATAATTACAAGCAATGTCCTTAAGCTATCAGTATCAGCTTTACATTCAATATCTTAACGTTTTTTACCTTTATCAGATTCATATTTTACAATTTATTTAACGACCAAGAACTGAACATACAACCACTGATCCATTGAAACTAAACAAAGATACAACCATTGATCTATTGAAACTAAACAAAGATACAACCATTGATCTATTGAAACGAATCAAAGATACAACCATTGATCTATTGAAACGAATCAAAGATACAACCATTGATCTATTGAAACGAATCAAAGAGACAACCATTGATTGTTTATCTTTGATCCACTGAAACTTAAACAACCTAACAGCTTTGATCCACTGAAACTAAATGAAGATACAACTATTGATCTACTGAAACGAATCAAACTGACAACTATTGATCCACTGAAACTAAACAAAGAACAACCATTGATACACTGAAACTAAACAAACATACAACCATTGACCCACTGAAACTAAACAAACATACAACCATTGATCCACTGAAAGTAAACAAAGAACAACCATTGATTCGCCGAAACTAAACTACGAGGAAAGCATTGGTTGAACAATTGATTTATTGAAACGAATCAAAGAGACAACCATTGATCCACTTAAACTAAACAAACGTACAACCATTGAAACGAATCAAAGAAACAAGTGTTCATCTTTTGTACAAAAAATACAAGCCCCAATCCAGGGACTCAACAGTAAGACTGAAAGCCTATAACGTTGAAAACCCATGGTGGGCACAACACAGATGTCTATTATGTGTCTGTGAGTAAGGTAAAAGTTAACAAAACAAAGATATAAAAATTAAGTTAAAATTTATCTCTGTATTAATTTTCAAGAAGAACTTCATGGCATATTTTCAGGACAAAAGTGGAAACTATAACATGACATCTTTGTATGCTTAGTAGCAGTTTTTATGAGCGTACAATTGAAAAGATATATTTAAAAGAATTAACTGTAAGGATAGCTAGTATCACCCTTTCAAAACGGTACATAGAAGATAGTTGAGATACCTTTTGTATCATTCATACATAATAGTAAAACCACACAGTGTAGTAAAATGTTAATAGACGAAAAAGGATGTTACGCTCAGTTGTGATTGAATAGTTTTTATATACTGCTAGAAATAAACTGGGAACAATGTCATGGCTCATTGTTTGGTTGTACAAGTTTGTATTCAGTGAAAGCGTTTGACCTTTCGTTTGGGAAATAACACGTGCCGATTTTCTTCGAACTAAAATCGAATTTAAGCGAAAATTGGTTTTCGTTTTTAGAGCAAACACCAAAGTTCATGAAATTTATCACAACAGTAAATTGGGAAGAACAGTCGGAAGTAAAAGCGAAGACGCTGCTCAAACATTTATTTTCATAGACTTATCTTTCTTAAAAAACTATTGTGATTTTGTTATATTTCAAAACCATGGTGCTTCTGTACCAACTTGTTTTTAGAAAACCCAAATTCTTTTCTAATCCTCGAGTCATAAGTGAAATTACAGGTCGTGAGCTTTGTAAGATTACAATAATTTATTATCAAACTATTTATGTCATCACACTTGAGAACTGCAGACGTTGCAGAAAAGACATTTTTACAGGGTGCCTTAAACGTCCGTTATACATTGTTACTGTGTGGGTCCGTCAGTTACATTAGAATTAGTAATTAATTCGGTGAAAAATTAAAGAAAAACAAAAAAGTTAGAGATCACTTTTGAAGAAACATTAATTGGAGGATTCGAATAAACTTTTTATTTGTATACTGAACCAGCGTCACGCCGCCTCCGTCGGCTTTTTGTTTCTCTTTAAACTTACATAGCTGTAACCATGACAATTGTATACGATTGTTTCATTCAACTCTTTTTGCTCTTTGCCAGCCACAATGAAACACTTGGCGAATTACGTCATAGATGTGACGCTCTTTGATTGGTGAGATGAATGACGTTCTACCTCTGCACTCTTACGAGCAGGCCTAAACTTATTCATAAGACAGCTTTCAGTTCCGTATACACGCATACAAGCGTAAACAGCGCCACCTATCGATATTTTTAGGAAGCAGGGGACTCCAGAAATTAGCGGAGTCGACGAGACATAGTCTGAACTGTTCAATTGTCTCACCTCCCACACTTCACCGCTCGAGATTTACTCAGGAAATGTCGGCTTCCTAGTTAGATTGAAACGGCCTGGAAGCTGGCATGTTCGCCGCTACAGTTCGAAGTACACTGTTACTCCAAGTTAGAAAGCAACCTTCATGCCAGCGAAGTGCGAGGCCTGCATTTGTGTTCTCCGCCATTACACTCCCAGCCGTACTGCCACTAGGCCTAAACTGTGGGATCCACCCCACTGTTTCTTTCGGTGTATTTGTGTGTTGGGATGGAAAATCCACTTTCTACTTTGGTTCCTCTGATGCCAGACCTTAGTCACCTCAGTGAGGAGGAGAGAAAGATAATAGAAAATGTCATGGAAAGACAGAAGAACGAGGAATTAAAAGAACGACAAATCCTCAAGTAGGTTTAAACGTACAGTATTAGAGACGTTATCTGTAAAACAGAATACCAAAATCAATAAGTGATTTTTGCCTAATCAAACATTATTCAGTTTTCTAACTTTATTTTTAATCTTATAACAGGTATACCTGTAAAAATATATATATATTCTAACGGTTTATATTCTGTTTGTTTCTCTTTTACTTATCTACGTTTATATCTGTTT
The DNA here is from genome assembly GCF_004210375.1 of Tachypleus tridentatus. Taxonomy (NCBI): domain Eukaryota; kingdom Metazoa; phylum Arthropoda; class Merostomata; order Xiphosura; family Limulidae; genus Tachypleus; species Tachypleus tridentatus. Next base: position 35,649,277 of record NC_134827.1, on the reverse strand, counting down.
ATATATCGCTATACTTCTGTTGGTTTCTATATAAGAGGTACTAAAAACATGCTTAAGAATTCTATACACACATATTTCGTACGAAAGGCAGGAAACTCATGTTACTAACAGCTCAATAAAGCAGTATTACATCACTGTATTAATTACTATAACTGACAAGAGAAACCACGAGATGCCGTAAATAGGTTTCGTAATCAACCATTACAAAAGTGGTATTAGGCTAAACATATTCACGACAAAAAGATAGCCACAGTAAAAATCTCGGTGGTCAAAAGAAGGAATGTTTCTTGATGTAGTCTATATAATAAGTCTGGTAAGTTAAAAATGATTTGTTCTTCTACAGTGGCACTAACAGAGAAATCAAGTTATCAACTAGAGTTATACTGACCACTTGTACTAATACATCAGTTGACCGTTAATACTATAGCAGCCATACTGACCACTTGTACTAATAGATAAGTTAACCGTTAATACTATAGCAGCCATACTGACCACTTGTACTAATAGATAAGTTGAACGTTAATACTATAGCAGCCATACTGACCACTTGTACTAATAGATCAGTTAACCGTTAATACTATAGCAGCCATACTGACCACTTATTAAGCTACTATGGTAAAACATTAATAAGAGAGTAGATATACAGACCACTTCTAGTGTCAAACTCACACATTAATTATAGAGTAGGTAAACTGACCACAACAAGTGAGTAGATACACTGACCACTTGTAGTATTAAACTGACAGAACATTAATTATACAGTAGGTATACTGATCACTTGTATCGTTCAACTGTCAGAACAATAATTATACAGCTGGTATACTGACCACTTGTAGTGTTAAACTGACAGAACATTAATTACACAGTAGTATACTGACAACATTTGTTGTTAAACTGACAGAACATTAATTATACAGTCTTCTGTTGTTAAACTATCACAACATTAATTATACAGTAGGTATACTGACCACATTAATAAGATCAGTAGGTATACTGACCACATTAATAAGATCAGTAGATATGCTGACCACTTGTAGTATCAAACTGACAGATAATAATTATACAGTAGGTATATTGACAACTTGTAGTTTAACTGACAGAACATTAATTATACTACAGATATACAGATCATTTGTATTGTTCAACTAACAAAACATTAATTATACAGTTGGTATACTAACCTCTTCTATTGACCAACTGACAGAACATTAATTATACAGTAGGTATACTGACCACTTGTATTATTAAACTGACAGAACATTAAATATACAGCAGACATACTGACCATATGTATTGTTAAACTGACCAAACATTTATTATATAGTGGGGATACTGACCACTTGTATTGTTGAAATTACACAACAGTAATTACACAATAAAGTATACTGACCGCATGTAGTGATAAACGAACATAACATTAATTATACAGTAGATATACTGAAAATTTCTAGTGTTTTACTGACAGAACATTAATTATACAGTAAGTATACTGACCATTTCTATTGTTCAACTGACAGAACATTAATTATACAATAAATATACAGATCACGTGTATTGTTCAACTAATAGAATATTAATTGTGCAGTAGAATACACTGACCATTAGTAGTCTTAAAGTGACAGAAGATTAATTATACAGTAGCTATACTGACCACTTGTAGTTTCAACTAACAGGCGATACATTATACAGTAGATATACTGACAACTTATAGTGTGAAACTGACAGAACATCAATTCTACAATAGGTATACTGACCACTTGTAGTGTTCAAGTGACAGAATATTAATTATACACTAGGTGTACTGACCACCTGTGTTATTAAATTGACAGAACATTAACTAAAGAGTAGATATACTGACCACTTGTATTGTTCAACTAATAGAGCTTTAATTATTCAGTATAAACTGCTGGCCAAAATCTTAAGGCCAATGAACATAAAGAAAACATGCATTTTGCGTTGTTAGACTCAACCACCTATTTGAGTAAAGCTTCAAAAGATGAAAATAAGAAAAGGAAAAATAAAAACAAAAAACTTTTTAAACGTTTAGTAGGGAAAATGTGAGCACTATGAAATTAGCCTAAATACTAGCTGGTCAAAAGTTTAAGACTATACCAAAAGAAGTCCTAAACAGGGTAGGAAATGCCCAACAAAAGGTCTCAGTAGTGAGTTGCACGGCCGTTATTGCGAATAACTGCAAACATTCGCTTTGGCATGGTCGATATAAGCCTTTGCAGAAGGCTGGCTGGAATGTTATTTCAAGTGGTGAAGATGGCTTCACGAAGATCATGTACTGTTTGGAATTGACATCCATTTCTATAGACTTCCCTTGCCATCCACCCCCAAACATTTTCAATGGGGTTCAGTTCGGGCGAACACGCTGGATGGTCCAAAAAATCACGTTTTTCGCCATGAAAAAGTCCTTTGTCCTGCGGGCTTTGTGGATTGCAGCGTTGTCCTGTTGAAAGATCCAGTAATTTCCACACAAGTGAGGGCCTTCAGTCAATAAGGATGTTCTCTCCAACGTGCCAATGTAGCCAGCTGCTGTTTGACGCCCCTGTATAACCTGAAGCTCCATTGTTCCATGGAAGGAGAAAGCACCCCAGATCATGATGGAACCCCCTCCACTGTGTAACGTGTAAAAAATGTCTCCGTTGGAGACAGTAACGTTGGAAGCCATCTAGACCATCCAGGTTAAATTGTTTTTCATCAGAGAACAAAACCTTCTTCCACTTTTCTACGTTTTATATTTGGTGCTTCTCAGCAAAGTTTAACCGAGCTGTTTTGTGTTGTGGAAGGAGGCGTGGCCTTTGAAGACGTTTACAGTTTTTAAAGCCTTTCTCTCGTAGATGCCGTCTTATTGTTCTTGAGCTGCATTCTGCATCCGTAAGGGCCTTAATCTGGTTCGACGATTGGTTGGTGTCTTGCCGGAACCCGTCGAATCCTCCTGCTCAACGCCGGCGAAATTTTCTTGAGCCGACCACTTGAAATTCTCGTTCTGTATCCCTCAGGGTCTTTTAAGAAATTTGCAACAGCAGTTTTACTACACCCAATCTCACCAGCGATGGCACGTTGAGAGAGACCTTGCTTTTGCAGCTCGACAAGTCTGCCACGTTCAAACTCTGTCAACTTTTTAGCCTTTGCCATGTTTTTACCCAATGTAACACAGATGTCAGTGGAGGTGTTGACAACGCTAATGCTTGAACACAAGTGACTAAATTTCGTTACGTGTTTACCGATTAACGCTTCGTTTCAGTATGGTTTTAAATTTTGACCAGCTAGTATTTAGGCTAATTTCATAGTGTTCACATTTTCCCTATTAAATACTAAAAAAAAAGTTTTTATTTTTATTTTCCCTTTTCTTATTTTCATCTTTCGAAGCTCTACTCAAATAAGTGGTTGAGTCTAACAACGCAAAATGCATATTTTTTCTTTATGTTCGTTGGCCTTAAGATTTTGGCCAGCATTGTATATACTGCCCACTTGTATTGTTCAACTTAAAGAACATTAATTATACAATATGTATACTAACCACTTCTGTTGTTCAATAGAAAAACGTTAATTATATAATAGATATACTGACCACTTTTATTGTTAAACTGAAACAAAGCTTATTATACTGTAGGTATACTGACCTCATGTATTGTTCAACTGACATAACATTAATTATACTGTAGGTATACTGACCTCATGTATTGTTCAACTGACATAACATTAATTATACAGTAGTTATACTGACCTCATGTATTGTTCAACTGACATAACATTAATTATACAGTAGTTATACTGACCTCATGTATTGTTCAACTGACATAACATTAATTATACTGTAGGTATACTGGCCTCATGTATTGTTCAACTGACATAACATTAATTATACAGTAGTTATACTGACCTCATGTATTGTTCAACTGACATAACATTAATTATACTGTAGGTATACTGACCTCATGTATTGTTCAACTGGCATAACATTAATTATACAGTAGTTATACTGACTTCATGTATTGTTCAACTGACATAACATTAATTATACTGTAGGTATACTGACCTCATGTATTGTTCAACTGACATAACATTAATTATACAGTAGTTATACTGACCGCTTGTATTGCTCAACTGAGAGAAAATTAATTATAATGTATATACTGACTACTTGCATTGTTCACTTGACAGAACATTAATTATATAATCGGTATACTGACCACTTGTATTGTTGAATTAACAGAACATTAATTATACAATAGATATACGCACCACTTGTGATGTTCAGTTAACAGAACATTAATTACACAGTAGACATATGATCACATGTATTATTCAACTGACAGAACATTATACAATAGAGATACTGATCACTTGTATTGTTCAACTTACAGGACATTAATTATACAGTAGGTATACTGACGTCTTGTATTGTTCAACTGACAGAACATTAATTATAGAGTAGGTATACTGATCTCTTGTAGTATTCAACTAACAGAGCATTAATTACACAGTATATATACTTACCACTTGTAGTGATAAACTGACAGAACATTTATTATACAGTGGGTATGCTGACCACATTCATTAGAGAGTAGATATACTGACCATTTGTAGTAATAAACTAACTGAAGTGTGCAACTGAAGGCCAAGTGTAAATTTGTTACATATTTTACTGTTAGTAGAAAAAGTGTCCAACTGAATACTAGGTGTAAATTTGTTAGATATATTACTGTTAACAATAAAAGTGTCTAACTGCAGTCTAGGTGTAAATTTGTTAGATATATTACTGTTCACAATAAAAGTGTCTAACTGAATACTAGGTGTAAATTTGTTAGATATATTACTGTTAACAATAAAAGTGTCCAACTGAATACTAGGTGTAAATTTGTTAGATATATTACTGTTAACAATAAAAGTGTCCAACTGAATACTAGGTGTAAATTTGTTAGATATATTACTGTTAACAATAAAAGTGTCCAACTGAATACTAGGTGTAAATTTGTTAGATATATTACTGTTAACAATAAAAGTGTCTAACTGCAGTCTAGGTGTAAATTTGTTAGATATATTACTGTTAACAATAAAAGTGTCCAACTGAATAGTAGGTGTAAATTTGTTAGATATATTACTGTTAACAATAAAAGTGTCCAACTGAATACTAGGTGTAAATTTGTTAGATATATTACTGTTAACAATAAAAGTGTCCAACTGAATACTAGGTGTAAATTTGTTAGATATATTACTGTTAACAATAAAAGTGTCTAACTGCAGTCTAGGTGTAAATTTGTTAGATATATTACTGTTAACAATAAAAGTGTCTAACTGAATACTAGGTGTAAATTTGTTAGATATATTACTGTTAACAATAAAAGTGTCCAACTGAATACTAGGTGTAAATTTGTTAGATATATTACTGTTAACAATAAAAGTGTCCAACTGAATACTAGGTGTAAATTTGTTAGATATATTACTGTTAACAATAAAAGTGTCTAACTGCAGTCTAGGTGTAAATTTGTTAGATATATTACTGTTAACAATAAAAGTGTCTAACTGCAGTCTAGGTGTAAATTTGTTAGATATATTACTGTTAACAATAAAAGTGTCCAACTGAATAGTAGGTGTAAATTTGTTAGATATATTACTGTTAACAATAAAAGTGTCCAACTGAATACTAGGTGTAAATTTGTTAGATATATTACTGTTAACAATAAAAGTGTCTAACTGCAGTCTAGGTGTAAATTTGTTAGATATATTACTGTTAACAATAAAAGTGTCCAACTGAATACTAGGTGTAAATTTGTTAGATATATTACTGTTAACAATAAAAGTGTCTAACTGCAGACTAGGTGTAAATTTGTTAGATGTATTACTGTTAACAATAAAAGTGTCCAACTGAATACTAGGTGTAAATTTGTTAGATATATTACTGTTAACAATAAAAGTGTCTAACTGCAGACTAGGTGTAAATTTGTTAGATATATTACTGTTAACAATAAAAGTGTCTAACTGCAGACTAGGTGTAAATTTGTTAGATATATTACTGTTAACAATAAAAGTGTCTAACTGCAGTCTAGGTGTAAATTTGTTAGATATATTACTGTTAACAATAAAAGTGTCCAACTGAATCCTAGGTGTAAATTTGTTAGATATATTACTGTTAACAATAAAAGTGTCTAACTGCAGACTAGGTGTAAATTTGTTAGATATATTACTGTTAACAATAAAAGTGTCTAACTGCAGTCTAGATGTAAATTTGTTAGATATATTACTGTTAACAATAAAAGTGTCCAACTGAATACTAGGTGTAAATTTGTTAGATATATTACTGTTAACAATAAAAGTGTCCAACTGAATAGTAGGTGTAAATTTGTTAGATATATTACTGTTAACAATAAAAGTGTCCAACTGAATACTAGGTGTAAATTTGTTAGATATATTACTGTTAACAATAAAAGTGTCTAACTGCAGTCTAGGTGTAAATTTGTTAGATATATTACTGTTAACAATAAAAGTGTCCAACTGAATACTAGGTGTAAATTTGTTAGATATATTACTGTTAACAATAAAAGTGTCTAACTGCAGACTAGGTGTAAATTTGTTAGATGTATTACTGTTAACAATAAAAGTGTCCAACTGAATACTAGGTGTAAATTTGTTAGATATATTACTGTTAACAATAAAAGTGTCTAACTGCAGACTAGGTGTAAATTTGTTAGATATATTACTGTTAACAATAAAAGTGTCTAACTGCAGATTAGGTGTAAATTTGTTAGATATATTACTGTTAACAATAAAAGTGTCTAACTGCAGTCTAGGTGTAAATTTGTTAGATATATTACTGTTAACAATAAAAGTGTCCAACTGAATACTAGGTGTAAATTTGTTAGATATATTACTGTTAACAATAAAAGTGTCTAACTGCAGACTAGGTGTAAGTTTGTTAGATATATTACTGTTAACAATAAAAGTGTCTAACTGCAGACTAGGTGTAAGTTTGTTAGATATATTACTGTTAACAATAAAAGTGTCTAACTGCAGATTAGGTGTAAATTTGTTAGATATATTACTGTTAACAATAAAAGTGTCTAACTGCAGTCTAGGTGTAAATTTGTTAGATATATTACTGTTAACAATAAAAGTGTCCAACTGAATACTAGGTGTAAATTTGTTAGATATATTACTGTTAACAATAAAAGTGTCTAACTGCAGACTAGGTGTAAGTTTGTTAGATATATTACTGTTAACAATAAAAGTGTCTAACTGCAGTCTAGGTGTAAATTTGTTAGATATATTACTGTTAACAATAAAAGTGTCCAACTGAATACAAGGTGTAAATTTGTTAGATATATTACTGTTAACAATAAAAGTGTCCAACTGAATACTAGGTGTAAATTTGTTAGATATATTACTGTTAACAATAAAAGTGTCCAACTGAATACTAGGTGTAAATTTGTTAGATATATTACTGTTAACAATAAAAGTGTCCAACTGCAGACTAGGTGTAAATTTGTTAGATATATTACTGTTAACAATAAAATTGTCTAACTGCAGACTAGGTGTAAATTTGTTAGATATATTACTGTTAACAATAAAAGTGTCTAACTGCAGACTAGGTGTAAGTTTGTTAGATATATTACTGTTAACAATAAAAGTGTCTAACTGAATACTAGGTGTAAATTTGTTAGATATATTACTGTTAACAATAAAAGTGTCCAACTGAATACCAGGTGTAAATTTGTTATATATATTACTGTTAACAATAAAAGTGTCCAACTGCAGACTAGGTGTAAATTTGTTAGATATATTACTGTTAACAATAAAAGTGTCTAACTGCAGACTAGGTGTAAATTTGTTAGATATATTACTGTTAACAATAAAAGTGTCCAACTGCAGACTAGGTGCAAATTTGTTAGATATATTACTGTTAACAATAAAAGTGTCCAACTGAATACTAGGTGTAAATTTGTTAGATATATTACTGTTAACAATAAAAGTGTCCAACTGAATACTAGGTGTAAATTTGTTAGATATATTACTGTTAACAATAAAAGTGTCCAACTGAATACTAGGTGTAAATTTGTTAGATATATTACTGTTAACAATAAAAGTGTCCAACTGCAGACTAGGTGTAAATTTGTTAGATATATTACTGTTAACAATAAAAGTGTCCAACTGCAGACTAGGTGTAAATTTGTTAGATATATTACTGTTAACAATAAAAGTGTCCAACTGAATACTAGGTGTAAATTTGTTAGATATATTACTGTTAACAATAAAAGTGTCCAGCTGCAGACTAGGTGTAAATTTGTTAGATATATTACTGTTAACAATAAAAGTGTCCAACTGCAGACTAGGTGTAAATTTGTTAGATATATTACTGTTAACAATAAAAGTGTCCAACTGCAGACTAGGTGTAAATTTGTTAGATATATTACTGTTAACAATAAAAGTGTCCAACTGCAGACTAGGTGTAAATTTGTTACAAATTTTACTGTTAACAATAAAAGTGTCCAACTGAATACTAGGTGTAAATTTGTTAGATATATTACTGTTAACAATTAAAGTGTCCAACTGCAGACTAGGTGTAAATTTGTTAGATATATTACTGTTAACAATAAAAGTGTCCAACTGAATACTAGGTGTAAATTTGTTAGATATATTACTGTTAACAATAAAAGTGTCCAACTGCAGACTAGGTGTAAATTTGTTAGATATATTACTGTTAACAATAAAAGTGTCCAACTGCAGACTAGGTGTAAATTTGTTAGATATATTACTGTTAACAATAAAAGTGTCTAACTGCAGACTAGGTGTAAATTTGTTACAAATTTTACTGTTAACATTTGAAAGCTTGTTACTTCGTAGAGACAAACGTCTGGTGCCTATACACAATGGATAAAGAACCATGACTCACTTCTGACATGGTATAAAAGACTGTTTAATGTAGATAATAATGTTTAGTTTCTTTTATTATTGTTTCTTTCTTATTTATTGTAAGAACGTTAAAAGCAAACGATTATTGGAATTTGTGTTCCTAACTCATTGATGTCGAGAATATAGCAAGTAGGTCATTTAATAATAAACATGAAAATAATATGAGATCAGGGAGAACAGCAGACAAAAACAAAGAGAGTAAAGTCACAACCAATAAAAAGCTCGTCTGGAAGTTCACTAAAGTAGAAGTGATAGGCCTAACGTTTAATATGTTAGAGTATGGTTAACAGTAAATAGGAGGTAAGAAAAACTAGAAGCGTGGTTCTAACGTAAATTAATTATCCTGAGTACATTCTTACAAAAGGTACAGAGGAAGTTTTGAAGAAAGAAAAGCAAACAATTAGTAGAAGAGCTGTAGTAACTCGCGCAACATTTGTAGGGAAATTATAAAATAGAACACTAGTGGGTTAGATTGGTGTTTTGTGGTGCAAAGCAACTAGGCTACCTGCGCAGTGGGATAGTTTGTTTGTTTTTGTTTTTTGAATTTCGCGCAAAGCTACACGAGGGCTACCTGCGCTAGTCGTCCCTAATTTAGCAGTGTAAGACTAGAACGAAGGTTTACTAGTGATCACCACCCACCACCAACTCTTGGGCTACTCTTTTATCAACGAATAGTTGGATTGACCTAACATTATAACGCCCCCATGGCTGAAAGGGCGAGCATGTTTGGTGCGGCCGGGATTTGAACCCGCGACCCTCGGATTCAGTGGGATAGGAGTATTTTAACCTTCCAACCAAAATTCTAAAGTGTTTGAAAAGACCTAAGTGGACTTTTGACAGTAATAAGAGAGCCATATAATATTTATGGCACCCCTGTGATCTATATTGTGTAAATAAGTTGTTACACACACTTTTAACTAATATATATGTATATTATTTTGCAAACATATAGGTCCGGCATGGCCAGGTGGTTATGGAACTCGACTCGTAACCTGAGGATCGCGAATCCCAGTTACACCAAACATGCTTGTCCTTTCAGTCGTTGGAGCGTTATGATGTGACGGTCAATCCCATTATTCATTGGTAAAAAGTGGGTGAAGTGATGATGACTCGCTGCCTTCTCTTTAGTCTTACTGCAAAATTAGGGACGGCTAGCGCAGATATCCCTCGTGTAGCTTTGCACGAAATTCAAAACAAACCAAACAAATGAAAACACAAGGAAAGTCTGCTATTCGTTTATCGTTGAGTTTATCGCCAACAAGTCACAGACACCTACTGTGGAAAATTTCTTAGGCCAAAAATAACAACACACTATATATTTATACAATGAAGAAGAAAAAGCAAGAACCATTAACTGACAAATGGCGAACACAGCCTTAACATGTGACCAGTTCAATGTAAAAAACAACAGACAAAGAACCATGATTCAGTTCCATTTAAATGACTGTTCTTGGTGGTTAAGAAAAGAGTGACTAGAATAGTATTGGAACTTGCAGTAATTTTTATATCAACTTATCGTTGCACTTATTTGACTTATGATTGACTAACGACATAGCAGGGATTATTTAGCTCAGGAATCGCAAGCTATATCTGCACAGACGCCTCCCCCATTCCTTAAACATTCGCATTCTAAATGAGGCCCCCTACCCAGTGACGCTATAGATTATCAGAACTTTAGCAGCATTGTGCATTTACTACGGCCTCCCTAATACTTTTCTGCAGCGCCCACTTTGGGAACCCCTGATATAATTAACCTGCTAATATCATGTTGTCCTCATTAATTAGTTTATGGCACTAGGAATTTTGATACGATCCTAGAACTGACAGTGGAGTTTGAGTCATAACTCATTGTGTGCAGACTATTTTCTTGCGGCAACGAGATCCAAACCATAAACCTTATATTAACAGCCTGGCATGCTAACTACTAGGGAACACTCAACTCAAGACACTTAAGGAATATACATGAAGGATAATATTGCATCATTGGAAGCAGAGAGGAGATATGACAGTCCATCATGTGGAGCAGAGAGAAGATGTAACAGTCCATCATGTGGAACAGAGAGAAGCTGTAACAGTCCTTCATGTGGAGCAGAGAGAAGATATGACAGTCCCTCATGTGGAGCAGAGAGAAGATATAACAGTCCATCATGTGGAGCAGAGAAAAGATGTTTCCTTTATTTTAGAGTAAGTGTAAAACACAAATAGGCTGCTGAGAAACAAGTTAAGTATAACAAAGAAACGTGAGAATATAGTGAGGTTTATTTATTCATTCTCAGGAGCTTTAAACAGTAGATGGTGAGAATGAAAATGATATGGGATACTAAAAATAGTAATAAAAGTTACGTTTATTTCTCTAACTGATTGATGATTAATTATTGATAATGCCAAGATGAGTAAGACAAAACTTGTGTTACTATAGTACAGAAGTGATAGTGATGCTAATAATAAATTCAACAAGGAAGAGTTGAATAACAGTACCAGTTATGCTCGTAACTGTAGAAAAAGAAGAACAGTGTAAGAGATCTGCAACATCTTCAGATTGGCACCCAGTTTATCTGCAACATCTTCAGATTGGCATCCAGTTTATCTGCAACATCTTCAGATTGGCACCCAGTTTATCTGCAACATCTTCAGATTGGGATCCATTTTATCTGCAACATCGTCAGATTGGCACCCATTTTATCTGCAACATCTTCAGATTGGCATCCAGTTTATCTGCAACATCTTCAGATTGGCACCCAGTTTATCTGCAACATCTTCAGATTGGGATCCAGTTTATCTGCAACATCGTCAGATTGGCACCCATTTTATCTGCAACATCTTCAGATTGGCATCCAGTTTATCTGCAACATCTTCAGATTGGCAGCCAGTTTATCTGCAACATCTTCAGATTGGCACCCAGTTTATCTGCAACATCTTCAGGTTGGCACACAGTTTTTCTGCAACATCTTCAGATTGGCATCCAGTTTTGGTGAATCACAAAGCCAAAGAAAACAACAGTACAGCTTAATGGTCGACAATACGATCTTGGTCCAGGAACAATATACAAAAACTATGATTAAAACGTTAGTTCTCCTGCAAGCTGTGGCTTAACCAGGGGAGTTTACACTTGGCCATATTAGAATACAAATTGAACGAAAAGATTGAATAATGTAAGCCAGACAGTTCGAACTTCCATTTTTATGTGTGTTTATGAAAAGAATGAATAGAGCCGAACAAACATTATCATTTAACTTTGAACTATGCCAAAGGCAGAACCAATAGAAATCCAGAGTTAGGTAGGTTGATTTGTGAAGAAGACCCAAGTGAACCAATAAAAATCGAGATCTAGGTAGGTTGATTTGCGAGGAAGACCAAAGTGAACCAATAGAAATCCATGTTTAAACAATTTTGGTTGTGAGAAAGACCAGGGTCAAACAATAGAAATCCAAATGTAAACAGGTTGAGTTATGAGGAAGACAAGGGTAAACGAGCAGAAACTCAGTTGTAAGCAGGTTAAATTGTGAGGAATACAAGAGTGATCCAACAGATACCCAGATGTAAGGAGGTTAAGATATGAAGAAGACGAAGGTCAAGGGTCAACCAATTGAAATCCAGTTGTAAGCAGGTTGAGTTATGAGGAATAATAGGGTGACTGCTTTAAAGTAAGACAGGTCATTTTGAATAAAATACCAGTGAGAAGACAAAACAGGTGATATAACGTTAAATCAGTATATTTGGCATTTCGGTACTTAAAACAAATAACAGAAAACAATGCAAGGTAGAAAACTACCCGTAAGGCTTAATCGAAGAAAACAAATTATCTAAAAATTTCCACTTACGGAAGGAAGTTCACAAAAATTTAGTCAACCGCTCTACAAAATTTAATATGAGAACAAAATGTGGCCCTCTAAAAGAATGCGAATCCAAAATAAACGATCCGAAAGATTCCCTTTATACGTTCAGAATCATCATTTATTGTGTCATAATCCAAATTAATATTTTTCCTGACTTTTACAAGCATGTTTTTTTCTTACATTAACAATGATTGTTTACCATTTCGTATGTAAAAAAAATATGTAATTCGTAGCCAGCTTGTTTTATTTCATTAACTGTTTTTTTTTTTTAATGTACAGTTTGACTTTCTTGGTCGTGTAATTTTGCGATTCAAGATTCTATAAGGTTTAAGTAAAAGGCAGTCATTTCTAATAAAATAAAAACAACGTGTTTGCTGCTGTACTGTTAACATCAGACAGTATTGGTACGATATGTACCGAACAGTAAATTGTCATCAAAAGGAACCCGCGAGCGTTCTCGTGCAGTTTCTCACGTTTAAGCTGCTGGTGGTGCATGCTAAAAATCAAGATATTTGAGTCAAATAACATGATGACGTAGGAATTAGTTATGTGTGTGGTGATAAACAGCGAATAAAAATAGAATACCTGAAAAGTCGTTCCAGTCGCTCCAAATAGCTGGGTCTCCATTTTCTATGCTTGAAAGTAATCGAAAGAGTTTTTGTTTGATTTCAGGGCAAAGCTATATGTAATAAGCTACCTTCGTTCTACCCACCACAGGGAATTGAACCTTGGATTTTGGCACTGTAAGTTCGTAAATTTACCGCTGACCCACTGGATATTTTTTTCAAAGCACAATGGGCTATCTGCGTGCTTCTAACCGCAATATCGACCCCCCCCCCTGCCAAACTAGGTGGCTCGGCATGGCCAGGTGGTTTAAGGCACTCGACTCCTAATCTGAGGTTCGTGGGTTCGAATCCCTATCACACCAAATACATGCAACAAATACGTTAAGTAAAGTGAAATATATTTTAAACAAACAAATTGCTTTCTTTCCCGTCTTAATTTGTTTCACAATTTGTTCACCAGGGGATTCATGACGTATCTGGTGCTTCAGTTTTATAAAGTACACTTCTATTCATAATTCAAATGCACAGTACAATATTATCTGGACATAATAATGTTTTTCTGTTTGTTAAATTTCCCTCCCTGATTTAAACTTTATAGACCAAAATGAAGGCAGATAGTCAACTTCACCCACCTCCAACTATTAGGCTACTCTAACGAGTTAAGGGGATTGAAAATCACATTATAACCGCTTCAGTGGCTGAAAGGACGAACAAGTTCGGTGATAACATTCAAACCCACAGAGTTGAGTAACTCTAACCGTCAAGTCGATCCAGGTTAACGACTTCTCTCGCTCGAGGTAATTTTCGATGACTGACTTTTGTTTTTTATTATTTAACTAATTCATCAGACAAACACATTCCTCTGATTCTCTACCAAATTAATTCATCAGACAAACACATTCCTCTGTCAAGATGAAGCGAAGTGTTCTACTAATTCTCTACCAAATTAATTCATCAGACAAACACATTCCTCTGTCAAGATGAAGCGAAGTGTTCTACTAATTCTCTACCAAATTAATCCATCAGACAAACACATTCCTCTGTCAAGATGAAGCGAAGTGTTCTACTAATTCTCTACCAAATTAATCCATCAGACAAACACATTCCTCTGATTCTATACCAAATTAATTCATCAGACAAACACATTCCTCTGTCAAGATGAAGCGAAGTGTTCTACTAATTCTCTACCAAATTAATTCATCAGACAAACACATTCCTCTGATTCTCTACCAAATTAATTCATCAGACAAACACATTCCTCTGTCAAGATGAAGCGAAGTGTTCTTCAGAGTTAAACCTGTATGTTTTAATGTGAAAATCAGAGGTTCCATTTCAATCGGTGAACAAAGTCAGTCAGTCAGACAACCCCTAATTGTATGGGTTTAAGCTAGAAACAAACAAGTGAACAAAAACTCACGAAATTAGGAAAGGAGCTTTTATTTTATCCTTTATACCGTCGAATTGTTTTATTTCCTGAAATCATAAAAACATGGCAGGTAAGAGCCATTCTTAAGAGGCTGACAAAGGGTTCATTGGATAACTCATCAACAGTTGATTTTAAAAATAAAAATGATTTTCGTTTCTCATAATAAAGTTCGTGATTATCAGTTTTTATTTGTTTTAAAGTTTTGTACAAAGCTACCCAAAGAATATCTTCGCTACCCAACCATGATTTAGCAACGATAAACTTAACCACCTGCCGCCAACTGTTAGGGCTACTCTTTTTACCAATGAGTAGCGGAACTTACCATCAGTTGTACAACATTTCGGTTCTGATAGACAGACCATATCCTTCAGTTAATTATACATGCAAGAAGTCTCAGGTAAATATCTTAGAACTTGAACAGTGCCATAGCCCTTGACTTTGAAGTTGTATTAGAATAAATGCCAAGTAATTTACTGTTTAATGAATTGAACTATTGAAGCACAAGATAAGAACAAAGATGGAGTCTTTGAACGCAGGGACGTAGATTTTTTACACCCGATGGGGGGGGGGATGATTTTTGCAACCACTTATTACAAATTGGTAATTGTGATTACGTGAACCTGAAAGCTGTAAACATGCAGTCACAGAGTAATCTTGTTGCCACGATACTTGGATGTATACTTAGGCCTACTGACTGATACGAACTATCGCTTAGATCGAAAAGCTTAGAAGCACGCCTATATTAAAGATGTATACTTCGGCTACTGAAAAAGTCTATATCTAGGCCTAATTATGTAATTCGATTGGTAAAAACACGAGAATCACAAGAACAAACACACAATTTGTAGGACTGTGATGCAAAAAAACAATTCAACAGACCAAACTGTAGGGGGGGATGATTGTATGCACCATACCTCCCACCTAAAATGATGTATACCCCCCCAGGATCTACGCCCCCCCAGGATCGTTTCGACGCCCTGTTCTGAGATACAACGGCTGTCATAATTACTCTTCAGTTTAAAACTTTATTGTTGGTGCGCCATTATATACATTTATATTATCTGCGCTAGCCGTCCCTAATTTAGTAGTGTAAGACTAGAGGAAAGGCAATAATCAGTGATGACGAGAAACCCACTTGTTGAGAAATGTATATGCAAAAACAGCTCGTTTGGGCTGAGAAAACACTTTACATAGAAGAGCGAACAACGTTTCGACCTTCTTCGGTCATCGTCAGGTTCACAAGAGGAAAGGCAGCTAGTCATCACCACCCACCTACAACTCTTGGGCTACTCTTTTACCAACGAATATTAAGGATTGACCGTGACACTATAACGCCCCCACGGTTGAAAGGGAGAGCATGTTTGGTGCGACGGGGATTCAAACCCGCGACACTCGGATTACGAGTCGAACGCCTTAACCATCTGGCCGTGCCATGCCTGCTTTAAACGATTGTAACTGTTACCAGTAGTTTTATTTAAATATAATCGATTTCCAGCTGAAATAAGTCTAATCAAATCGAGCTATCAGAATTCCTTCCTATGATTTGTTAATAATTACCTATGCGTAAGTTTTAATGTGCACGTATGTGTTTATAAACAGAAAAAAACAGGAAGAAATACAGTCATTAGAAAACACTATTCAGAAGCGGAAGGAAGAACACCATAAACTCGGGATTGAACTAGTCGCCACCTGTGAGCTGTGTCTGAAAACAAAATTTGCCGATGGAGTCGGACATATTTGTAACTACTGCAATGTCCGCTGTTGTGCTCGTTGTGGAGGCAAAGTTACCCTGCGTTCTAATAAAGTACGTATAAATAAGTTAAAGGTGTCTCGTTTCTCTTACCATATGTTATAACAAAGTATGTATAAACAAGTTAAGACTGTGTTAAAGTTAAACTGTCTTCTAATGAACTGCTTATAACAAAAAAGAGTTGTCTTATTTATGTTAAAGTTACCACACGTTATTATTAAAGATGATAACCGCATGCCATTCTCTAGGTCATATGGACTTGCATCCTCTGTAGAAAGAAACAGGAGCTGTTAATAAAAACGGGAACATGGATGCATGGAAAACTAGAGGGTCAAGAAGGAAAATCCGATCAAGAAGTAGGTAGAAATTCCATTTCCCTCACTAAAGAAGAGTTTTCACCTTCTGTTAGACGACTGAACCAGGACCAAGTTCACAGCTTCGAGAAGGAAAGTTCTCGTCAGTTTATATCTCGCCGTCCTGGCACTGGCCAGTCCCTGCCAAGTTGTCGGCGGGCGTCGCTACAGTACATTGGCAGTTCCCAGAGTAGAGATCTGAAACGTCAGTTCTCACAAGAATCGCGTCCCTCTTCTGATGTTACTGGCAAGCCTTTCCTTGAAAAAGGACGAACGAATGTAAATAGAAGTCCTGCTAAAGATGGCTCGAGGAGGAAACGGTCAATCTTTGACCAAAGAGAAGACTTTCAGGAGGATTTGAGACACCATAGAGATGGTGGCGAAAGAGGGCGCAACCTTCGCAGAGATGATGCTCGGTCAAGAAGACAGTCTCCCGAAACGCGTACGAGACACGAACGTAATGGCGTGGAAGGAGACCTTGAACGTATCAGAGAAAAGAGAATGTTCGAGAGAGAGGCCGTGAGCATGCGCGGGAAGAAAGGGAGAAAAGGCAGGTACCAAAGAGGGAAGAACTCGTGTTCTGCGGTGAATTTCGGGTCGAAGAAAATTCTAGAGAACGACCTAGAAAAGCAGGACGAGGTGACGAACGAAAGAATGGGCGGGAGATGTCGCCAGATGAACGAAGGTTCGTGCGGGATCAGATTCGTGGTCGCGAATCCCCCGAGAGGAATCATGGTGACGAACGTCGCTATCATGGTGATATTGTTGGAGCGAGACACGTTCGTCCTATTGGAAGACGCGATTCCCCTCACAGACAGAGGTTTCAGAGTGTTTCCGAATGGGACCACCATGGTGTACAGTCAGTTGAACTCGACAGTGGATTTGGAGCTGATAACCATCTGAGAAGGAGTCATCGTGAATTGGTATCAGCTGTGGGGCTGACGGCAGAGTCCACTGGGGTGCCCTACAACAACAGCAGACAAAAAATCGAATCTGTTATTCGCAATGACTCTTTGAGTTCTGACCAGTCGGAATGCGTTAGGCCTCCTCCGCCTAAACCTTATAAACACAAACGTGGTAAGAAGCCCCGCCAGAGGTCGTTTAGCAGTTCTGAGGATGAGGTTAGATCAACGCATGAGTTTTCTAGTTGCGAAGAGCAAAGCGAGAAAGGTATGTGTTTTATATTTGTGTATGTGGAGCTATTTTCACCCATACAAAAAAATCTGTAAAACAAATGTCTAAGAGCAGGCCGTTAAATTGAACAATATAGTTTCAAAGAAGATCACAGGTTCGATAAGTAAAGCAAGTTAGTCTGTTAGATAATTACGGTGTCTGCAACTGTGTTAACTAATACAGACCTTGGAAAACTTATTGTTAAGAGGATGCCATGTATTATCCCTAACGTTAAGAATGTGTTTAACTCGTGTTGAGTTAAACGAGGGACATTCATTGATGATCGAATTTCTGTTTTGAGAAATTCGATTTATTGTTTAGATAAACAGGATAACCACAGGAACTGTTATAATGAAATCAGAGCCCTCGTGAACCAACGTATCAATGTTAATTCGTAGTTTTATTAATCTTTAGTCTAAATTCACATTATAATATTCTCTGCCATAAGTCAGATCTTTACGGAATAGAACATACATTGTTCGTCTCACAACAGAAACCAACCAATATCCGTATTTTTTCCTGTTAATAGTAATGTTCTTCAACAACTTTAATAATAGCCAACCCAGAGCTGTCGATCTATCAGATTTTGTCCTCTGCGAAAGTTGCACTCTAATATTAAGCAATCTTTCTCTGAACCCTTTCCAACAGTTCTCTGTTTTCCTAAAGTAAGAAGCCCAAGAGGGAACACGTTATTTTAAATTTAGCGAAAACAAACATGCACATAGACTTTTGTGACATAATCCTTTAAAGAAAAAAACCTCGTTTTAAACTCTTTAAGTACAATAACTAAAAGCACGGGTACTTTGGTTCATGGTAAACACTGTTAAAATGGTTTGTCTCTAACAATAACTACTAAAGTTTATTTATCTCGAAGGTTAATGTTAGTTCTCTTAAATCAGGAATTTGTAGTTACATAGGATGATACTTCTTAATGTAACCATTGTTTGAATACTCAGGAGAAACAGAAATACTTGGTCAAAGGTGGATGCGAGAAGAAATATCAGATGGCAAGATCAAAAACACTCTAGCGGTAAGGATTTTTAAACTCAAATTAGGCTTTGAGTAAATGTTCAGATTTTACTGTAACTCAAGTTAGGCTTTGAGTAAATGTTCAGATTTTACTGTAACTCAAGTGAGGCTTTGAGTAAATGTTCAGCTTTTACTGTAACTCAAGTGAGGCTTTGAGTAAATGTTCAGATTTTACTGTAACTCAAGTTAGGCTTTGAGTAAATTTTCGGTTTTTTCTTATTGTAATTCAAGTTAAACTTTGAGTTAATATCCATTTTCATTGTAACTCAAATTAAACTTTGTGTCAATGCTCGGTTTTTATTTTAACGCGAGTTAAACATTGAGTAGATACCCATTTTTTATTGTAACTCAAGTTAGACCTTGAGTAGATACCCATTTTTTATTGTAACTCAAGTTAGACCTTGAGTAGATACCCATTTTTTATTGTAACTTAAGTTAAACCTTGAGTAGATACCCATTTTTTATTGTAACTCAAGTTAGACCTTTAGTAGATACCCATTTTTTATTGTAACTTAAGTTAAACCTTGAGTAGATATCCATTTTTTATTGTAACTCAAGTTAGACCTTTAGTAGATACCCATTTTTTATTGTAACTCAAGTTAGACCTTGAGTAGATACCCATTTTTTATTGTAACTTAAGTTAAACCTTGAGTAGATACCCATTTTTTATTGTAACTCAAGTTAGACCTTGAGTAGATACCCATTTTTTATTGTAACTCAAGTTAGACCTTGAGTAGATACCCATTTTTTATTGTAACTCAAGTTAGACCTTGAGTAGATACCCATTTTTTATTGTAACTTAAGTTAAACCTTGAGTAGATACCCATTTTTTATTGTAACTCAAGTTAGACCTTGAGTAGATACCCATTTTTTATTGTAACTCAAGTTAGACCTTTAGTAGATACCCATTTTTTATTGTAACTCAAGTTAGACCTTGAGTAGATACCCATTTTTTATTGTAACTCAAGTTAGACCTTGAGTAGATACCCATTTTTTATTGTAACTTAAGTTAAACCTTGAGTAGATACCCATTTTTTATTGTAACTCAAGTTAGACCTTGAGTAGATACCCATTTTTTTATTGTAACTCAAGTTAGACCTTGAGTAGATACCCATTTTTTATTGTAACTTAAGTTAAACCTTGAGTAGATACCCATTTTTTATTGTAACTCAAGTTGGACCTTGAGTAGATACCCATTTTTTATTGTAACTCAAGTGAATGTCCAGTGTTTTTTACTCTAACTCTGAGTTGACCAAAGTAACAATGAGTGTTAACATTGATCTAATCTTGTATAATAAAACAATTTTTGAGAAGTTTCTGTTACTTTACAAGTTAACTTTATAAACGTAGTTTCCAGAATACCTTAATCACGGTGATCTGACGTTTTTTAAAATGTTACACTTACCTATGGTGTTATATATTCAGTTCGTATTGTAATACATAATTAAATTATTCTGTTCTATTCTGTCATATTTATTAAAAGTTGTTCATTATTGACTGGTATCGATTTTTTTTCCCAGTTTTTGGTCCTATTGTTGTTTGTTTTATTTATAAGTGAATTTACAAGTACACTGTTATTTTGAACATTTTGGCTAATATATTGTCATGGTAGCATATAAGGTGGTTAGTAAGTTGTCATGGTAATATTTAAGTGTTATCTTTGAATTACGGTTTGATTGTTTGTTTGTTTTTTTCGCACAAAGCTACTCGAGGGCTATCTGTGCTAGCCGTCCCTAATTTAGCAGTGTAAGACTAGAGGGAAGGCAGCTAGTCATCACCACCCACCGCCAACTCTTGGGCTACTGTTTTACCAACGAATAGTGGGATTGACCGTCACATATAACGCCCTCACGGCTGAAAATACGAGCATGTTTGGTGCGACGGTGATGCGAACCCACGACCCTCAGATTACGAGTCGCACGCCTTAACCCACCTGGCCATGCCGGGCGTAATTGAATTACGGTCTGACGCACACTTAGTTATTTGTGATTATGTGACTGATTATATCATTATAATATTATTTGATATTCAAGATTTAGTTTCAAAATATACGGATACAAATACAATCCTGATACCTAGTTGTAACATCATGAATGATTCTATCAAATACAAAAGGAAAGTGTTATTATTTAAATAGATGACTAAAACTAAACACATTTTAAGTATTTATTCACATAAACAAGATCCCAGTGGCAAAGTGTTATGTCTGCGGACTTACAACGTTAGAATCCAGGTTTCGATACCCGTGGTTGGAAAAGCGCAGAGAGCCCATTATGTTGCTTTGTGATTAATTTCAAGCAAGTGCCCATATATTAGCACAGAAATGGGGTATTCAACTCGGAAACGAACACAGAATGGATCAATCGCTCATTTTACATATGTATACTTCCAAACTGTTTTATGTCTGTTATTTTTAATCTATTCATACTTTAATATGGTAAAGCCACAATGAAACAACAAATCCTTCAAACACGAAATAACTCCAGAATTGGTCAGTTTGTTTTTAATTCTGAATTTCCTGAGAATTGTTAACAACCTGTGCCTCTTGAACCAAATGTGAATCTTCTGCGTTGTTGGCAAAAAATGGATGCATCCAGCAAACAGAATAGTCAGGTTCGTTAAGTAGCTGCGGGGCTTTATCACCACTATATGCCACCGTTCCTTGTCATTTTACTGATCGCAAGAAAAGACTGCTACCGAAGTGTGTGTTTTTATATACATAATAAACAACAACAAATATGTATTTAAACACCTTCTTCCCTTTATGCGTTTTTTTCTGTCCATGTTCTTCTCTTCGAAATATTTCTTTAATAAGTAGATAGGGGTAGTCTCGTTTTATATATTTCTTTTTGTCATTGTTGTTGTTAAATTACCTAACGAAAAGAAACGTTTTTGTTCGTGTGTTTTAATTTTGTTCAAAGCTACACCAGGGAAACCTGCTCTTAACCGTTCCTAATTTAGAAAAAAAATTATTTGGTCAATGCCACCCACCGCCAACTCTTGGGCTACACTTTTACTAACAGAAAGATGGATTGACCATACACATTATAACGCCCGCACGGCTGAAGGGGCGAGCATATTCGATGGGAGAATTGAAGCTCACGACCCACAGATTGCAAGTCGAGTGTCTCAACCATTTGGACTTTCGTTGACGTAACTAAACATATACGCACTCCACACGTTGAATTTATTTTGTTAGCTTTACACAGACGACGGGACGGCGTGCGTGTGCGCCATTCGCTGGCAGTAAGGAGAAAACTGTAGTGGCTGTCAACTTAATAATCGTGAGATAAAGTAAAGAACTTTAAAATTCCTCTGGAGTATGCCCAAGATGTCCAGAATGTTCCACGATGGTAAGAGGCCATAAAGTTGGAAACAGCTTCTTAGTGGACAAAATTTATACTTACACGTTTAGAAATCTTTATCAAACAGGGCGTTCTACTTATGGGAAATACTATTTTGGTTCTTAAAGTAAGCCAGTCGGTTCCCGAATTTACTCAAATAATCCACTTTTTTTTTAAGTTTAACTTAACAAATATAAAAGAGTACCAAGAATGTCAACCTACCTTATGAATTAATTCAAAAATTAAAGGGAAAAAATAAAGTAATTCACCTGGAGTTGGAATTAGATTAATGTTGTAATGATGATGTAATATTTTATCCTGTAATACAGTTGTTTTTAAAGATTCATGTTGATGTGTCTTCAGCCTACAAGATCTTTGCACAACTTACTAAATTAGTAGTTGAGTTTGACAAACAGATGTAAACTTCGGCTGCTAAATTAAGCAAATAAATAGAGACGCCATGGTTCATCGGTACGTATGAGTGAATATAACGCTAACATTTTAAGTTTGATACTCGCGATGGACACAGAACAATAATCTGTTGTGTAGCCTTATATTTAAAAACAAAACAAACAATAACAAAAACGAGGTATTAATGTTATGAAGAACCCACAGAAACATAAAATTGGGTCAGAAGACCCATATGTTAAGCGATTCATTTACGGTTAATGTTATTCAAACAATATTTGTATCAATTTTCTGTGATAGAATATAAGGTTTAAGGTATAGGAAGAGACTTACCGTTACTTTATTTTGAACTTGGTTCATATCTAGGTCTTAAGCCTAATGTATCCTTGTGTATCCAAGAATAAGATGTTTTACGCTGAAGCATTCTGCAAAAAACACACATTAGAAATGAGAATTTAAAAACTTTCATTTATATTCAGTTTTTTTTACTGCCACAACATATTTTCTGTGGTTATTTATTTGTTTACAGCTGTTTCATATTGTGGACGAAAAAAACAAACAAACTTGGAAGTCATCCTTCGTGAAGTGTGAATGACTTCTGTAAACCCATATGGAAAAATAATCTAAACCTATAGATATAATTTCTCTAATTCCATATGGATAAATAGTCTAAACCCGTAGGGAAAAAAAAAACTTCTCTAAATCCATATGAGAAAATAATCTAAACCCATGGGGATAGCTTCTTTAAACCCATATTAAGAAATAATCTAAACCCCTAAGGATAATTTCTTTAAACCAATATGAAGAAAGTACCCGGCATGGCCGAGCGCGTAATGCATGCGACTCGTAATCCGAGGGTCGCGGGTTCGCGCCCGCGTCGCGCTAAACATGCTCGCCCTCCCAGCCGTGGGGGCGTTATAATGTTACGATCAATCCCACTATTCGTTGGTTCAAGAGTAGCCCGAGAGTTGGCGGTGGGTGGTGATGACTAGCTTCCTTCCCTCTAGTCTTACACTGCAAAATTAGGGACGGCTCCGGTTTCTCCTCCTGGTTGGGGGTTGTGCAGTAGGCTAACAATCTGCTCACTTAAAAAAAACAGCCTGTTAATGAATCCGCAAGCGATTGCGGCCCTATGTTCCTTCATGGAATCGAGGGGCATAATAAATAATAATAATAATAGGAAGAAAGAATCTAAACCTCTAGGGTTAACTTTTCTAAATTCATATGGAGAAGTAATCTAAACCTCTAGGGTTGCTTCTTCAAACCAGTAAGGAGAAATATTCTAAATCTGTAAGGATAACTTCTCTAAACAATTAGGGAGAAATCAAATCCTTAGGGAGAACTTCACTTGAACAAGTTTAGTAAATGTGCCTCCTATGAATGATATAATGTTCCTTGCTTAAATTTTAATCATAAGTAAAGATAAATATAAAAATAACCATATATTGCGCGACTCTTTTAAATATCACATTATTATTGTTAACACGGCTTTACCGATTTGCTGCATAGTTGATTTTGTTTTGTTCTTTCTGCACTGGTTTATGATGTTTGACGTAGCTTGTCACATGCTTTATCACTGAACAGATAGGTTTAGTGTGTCTCACATGTAATGAATCTCCACTTTTTTGTTTTAACGAGGACACATTGAGTAGGACATGCGAATTGTAATTAAAATTTGGTTTTATATTTCTCTTTAAACATTACACGTTTTTTAAAGAGAAAGTAAAAACTTAGCCCAAACAGAAAATAGTAATTTTTACACTTACAGGAACGTGATGTTTGTTGATTAGGATACCAGGATTTAGGGTTCGCAGCCTGTTGTCGCAAATTCAGTCAAATCTTATTATTTTATCATACAAGAGTAACCAAAGAGTTGGCGGTGGGTGCTGTTCACTGACTCTTCCAATGCACCCATATTCGCGAGTGTGCGATTATTTTCTTTTCAGGGAAGGGAATGCAAAACATGGATCCTTGGATCCACAGTCCTCCTGATAACAACTGGGCCACAGAAAAAATGGAGGAAAAAGTCAGTGTAAAAACAGATTATTTTTAGGCCTACTTTTGTAATGTTTGCAGCTTTTGTCATTTATATGAGTAGAAGAATAACAAAGCTTTTGTCAGTTGAAAAACCTTCCTCATTAAGATACATGAGTCAATGGGTTGAAAAACCTTCCTCATTAAGATACATGAGTCAATGGGTTGAAAAACCTTCCTCATTAAGATACATGAGTCAATGGGTTGAAAAACCTTCCTCATTAAGATACATGAGTCAATGGGTTGAAAACCTTCCTCATTAAGATACATGAGTCAATGGGTTGAAAAACCTTCCTCATTGAGATACATGAGTCAATGGGTTGAAAAACCTTCCTCATTAAGATGCATGAGTCAGTGGGTTGAAAAACCTTTCTCATTAAGATACATGAGTCAATGGGTTGAAAAACCTTCCTCATTAAGATACATGAGTCAATGGGTTGAAAAACCTTCCTCATTAAGATACATGAGTCAATGGGTTGAAAAACCTTCCTCATTAAGATACATGAGTCAATGGGTTGAAAAACCTTCCTCATTGAGATACATGAGTCAATGGGTTGAAAAACCTTCCTCATTAAGATGCATGAGTCAGTGGGTTGAAAAACCTTTCTCATTAAGATACATGAGTCAATGGGTTGAAAAACCTTCCTCATTAAGATACATGAGTCAATGGGTTGAAAAACCTTCCTCATTAAGATGCATGAGTCAGTGGGTTGAAAAACCTTCCTCATTAAGATACATGAGTCAATGGGGTGAAAAACCTTCCTCATTAAGATACATGAGTCAATGGGTTGAAAAACCTTCCTCATTAAGATACATGAGTCAATAGGTTGAAAAACCTTCCTCATTAATATACCTGAGCCAATGGGTTGAAAACCTTCCTCATTAAGATACATGAGTCAGTGGGTTGAAAAACCTTCCTCATTAAGGTACATGAGTCAATGGGTTGAAAAACCTTCCTCATTAAGATACGTGAGCCAATGGACACTTTGGTTGACCCAAAATAGTCACATTAAGTTTTGTAAAGAATGATATTTGATACTGTTCACTGAGTTAAAGATATGTTCATTAATAAAGACCCGGTATGGCCAGGTGGTTAAGGCACTCGACTCGTAATCTGAAGGTCGCGGGTTCGAATTTCCGTCGCACCAAACATGCTCGCTCTTTCAGCCGTGGTCAATCCGTATAGCTATCTTCCGTCCAGTCTTTCACTGCTGAATCAGGGATGGCTAGCGCGGATAACCTTTATGTAGCTTTGCGTGAAATTCACCCCACCCCCTACACCGATAAAATTTATGTCTCTTTCTACGCTATCCCGATAACACCAAACGTACTTGCCCTTTCAGTTGTGTGGGCGTTATAATGTGACGGTCAATCCCAACCAATTCTTTGGTTAAAGAGTAGCCCAAGAGTTGGCGGTGGGCGGTGATGACTAGCTCCCTTCCCTCTAGTCTCACATTGCTAAATGAGGGACGGCTAGCGCAGATAGCTCTCGTGTAGCTTTGCGCGAAATTAAAAAAACAAGCTTTCTACGCTTGAATCTGACTCTCCCTGGTCCAAAAGGTGAAACGAATCTAGTTACAGGACAAAACAATATATTTTTCACCTTTTTATAAATAATCCGTAAGTTTCATAAGGTGATAATTATTAGGATATCATGTAACTAATTCTGGCAGAATATGCAAAAATTAAATTATAGGTTTGAATAGATAATAGATTTATTTTACCATTCGCTAATTACTCTAGCAATGAGAAAGCTAATTAGCTTTCAACTAATTAGCTTTCTCATTAGTTAGGATTCGGTTGTTTCTTGAAATACGTAACATCAAAATTGATTGAGCGTTGAGCCTCATACGATATTGTAGAGATTCACCCCATCTTCAACAGTTTATATCTTTTAGAGTGATGCGTCAGCGCCACCATGACATTTTGGGTCAGTTTGATAGTTGTTATATCAGTTATAAACGTTATTTCAAAAGTATCACTATTGCTAATTAATACATTTATCCTTGTCTGTAGGATACTAATAATTCATTTAAATCAAAACAAATCAATAAATGAAAAGATAAAACTTTACTTTGAATTCATTCACGTGTTGATAAATAAAATATACAACTTACTATTAAACAATTAATAAAACTGATTTTCTCTATAGCATCCAGTGACTTGGCACACTTCTACCGATGGAACAAAAATCATAGGGCGCATGACTTTGAAGAAGCGAGCAACAGATGGCGCTAGCAACATTTCTAGTGCGTCTGCTCTAGGCCTAAAAGTTGTGGGAGGTCATTTTTTTGACTCGGATCATCTGGGTGCCGTGATAAAAAAGGTCACGAGAGGAAGTATAGCAGATACTATTGGTCATCTTAGGGCGGGTGAGTGGAAATACATTTATCTATTAATGTTATACCAACATAAAATTAACCTTACCTTTGTTTTATAAACGAATTCTTTTGCTTTAAAAACGTATTATTTACGATACTACAAAGACAATGATTCATGGTGTATATGGTTTGGCCCGGCATGGCCGAGTGTGCTAAGGCGATCGACTCGTAATCCGAGGGTCGCGGGTTCGAATCCTGGTCGTACCAAACATGCTCGCCCTTTCAGCCGTAGGGGCGTTATGATGTTACAGTCAATCCCACTATCCGTTGGGTAAAGAGTAGCCCAAGAGTTGGCGGTGGGTGGTGATGACTAGCTGCCTTCCGTCTAGTATCGCACTACTAAATTAGGGACGGCTACCGTAGATAGCCCTCGAGTACCTTTGCGA
This sequence comes from Tachypleus tridentatus, assembly GCF_004210375.1. Classification (NCBI taxonomy): domain Eukaryota; kingdom Metazoa; phylum Arthropoda; class Merostomata; order Xiphosura; family Limulidae; genus Tachypleus; species Tachypleus tridentatus. Next base: position 35,621,672 of record NC_134827.1, on the reverse strand, counting down.
GAAATTCGAAACAAACAATTATGTGGTTAACACGTAATTACAGGTATTACTTATTGAAAATAAAAAACTGTTTTATTTATTTAACTTTAGCCCCCTTTTTAGACGCTTATATATGGAAAGTAAAAACTGTCAAAATAATATTATTGATAATACTGAAATAAAAAATGCATTTGGATGTGTTGTTTGTTTGTTTTAATTTCGCGCAAAATTACACGAGGGTTATCTGCGCTAGTTGTCCCTAATTTAGCAGTGTAAGGCTAGAGGGAAGGCAGCTAGTCGTCACCACCCACCGCCAAATCTTGGGCTACTTTCTCACCAACGCACAGTCACATAGTAACGCCCTCACGGCTGAAAGAGCGCTCATGTTTGGTGTAACGGGAATTAGAACCCGCAACCCTCAGATTATGAGTCAAGTGTCTTAACCACCTGGCCACGCCGGACCGCATTTGGATGTAAAAACAATGTTCTTGTATGTCTTTAGAGGCTGATTTAACTTTTCATCTTTTAAATAACAATTGCCCTTCATTTTGGGGCGTTGGATTCAACATTGAATTAGTCATTTGTTATACGAGGATTTAACATTGAATTAGTCATTTGTTATACGATGATTTAACATTGAATGAGTCATTTGTTATACGAGGATTCAACATTGAATTAGTCATTTGTTATACGAGGATTTAACATTGAATGAGTCATTTGTTATACGAGGATTCAACATTGAATTAGTAATTTGTTATACGAGGATTTAACATTGAATTAGTCATTTGTTATACGAAGATTCAACATTGAATTAGTCATTTGTTATACGAGGATTTAACATTGAATTAGTCATTTGTTATACGAGGATTCAACATTGAATTAGTCATTTGTTATACGAGGATTCAACATTGAATTAGTCATTTGTTATACGAGGATTCAACATTGAATTCGTCATTTGTTATACGAAAATTCATGTGTGAATAATTTCTAATTAGTCATCATAATATAGTCGATACCTCGTGTATTCGAGGTTGATATGTCTGAACGTATTGTAAATCTTTATACATTACCAACGCCTCATCCATCAGTTTCTGTCCCTAGGAGATGAAGTGTTGGCGTGGAACGGCCGATCCTTACAGGACATGACGTATGAGGAAGTCTGTGATATTACTACAGAATCTCGTGAGGATCAGCAGGTGGAGTTGATAGTTTGTAGACTTCTGAGGTAAGATCTTAACCTGTTGAACCGAGATAAAATAGGATATGAACGATTGACTTCCAGTTACAGAGAGTTGTACTACATTGAGCTCTCAAACTTGAAAGATTCCAACATGATGTTCACTGATTGGACAGGAATAAATTTAGACTTAACAGTGTTAAAATCTGGAAGTAGACGACGCTGGTTGTTATACATGTTTTGTAACTTAAAACCAAGTAGTTTACCTGCAGCTGAATCTTTCTTAATTTATTCCATCTACAAAATAAAATTGTGACATTTTTTGAGGTATAGTGGTTTAAATATTATAATATTCCTCTTTACTTTAACTCATCAGTTTTGTTATAATCGTGACATTTTCTAACGTAGCAGTCGTGAACAGGTTGTTTTTCAAATGTTTTTGTGTATAATTTATATTGAGCTTTGATGTACCATTTATGTAAACAACAACTATACACTCTTGGTTTTTAGCGACGTTGGACGAATGAACGTAAAGGAAGAAACCCTTAGGAGGCAGTCACGAACCCCCTCTGGTGAGAGAACAGTTTTAAAATAATTCCTAAATCATCAATTATTACTTCATGTCAGAAACCATAGCATCACATATTTTTGTTTTAATAGTAACAATAGCTGATAAACCCTTATAAAAAAAAAACTAGTTCTTGAAGTCTTCAACAAAAAGGTAATAATAGGTGGCATACCCTTGTGATAAACAGTGGTTCTTGAAGTCTTCAACACAGAAGTTACAATTGGTGGTACACCCTTGTAAAAAACTGTGGTTATTGAAGTCTTCAACACAGAAGTAATCATTCTTCGTAAAAACCTAGTCGTTTGATTTGTTTTGAATTTCGCGCAAAGCTACATGAGGGATATCTGCGCTAACCGTTTCTAATTTAGTAGTGTAAGACTAAAAGGAAGACAGCTAGTTATCACCATCTACCGCCAACTGTTTTTACCAATGTATAGTGAGATTGACCATCACACTGTAACGCCCCCACGGCTGAAAGTGCGAGCATGTTTGGTGTGACGGGGATTTGAACCCGCGACCCTCGGATTACCAGTCGAGTGCCTTAGCCACCTCACCATGCCAGACGAAACCGGGTCGTTATTATAGGTTTAGATACAGAAGTCACCAAAGCTAATAGTAACAAACTTATTACAGTCTTTATTGCATCTTGCTTGTTTTTTATTCTGACGAAATTCTTGATTACATTAGTTACCAATCTTTGTTTGCTTTGAACATTAGATAACTTTCAGTTCTTATGTTCCATCAGACCCAGCTGTCGATCTGACAAATCAGAGCAGAACAGAAGGACGAATATCTACCACAGTGACCCCTTCTAGCTCTTCCGGTACTGTATTGCTGCGTACTCATACGCCTGCGATTGGCGGAAGGATACAGGTGAGGTGATGTTAGGTCTTTGTTGATAGATGTTTAGTTCATTGTCGTTCAGAAGAATGCAAATCTGTTTAGGTGATTTTATTTGGTATTAAAAATGTCTGGAGTAAAAGTTTTGAATTGTTTTATGAATTTCCCGCTAAGCTACTCGACGGCCACTTTCACAGTTCTCCATACATGAAATCAGAGATGAGACAACGTTTGCAGTAAAGCTGTAGCAGTGTCACATAAGTTCTCTGGCAGAGCTATCTAAATCCTTAGATCGCTGGTGATTGAATAATTTTCATGAACCAGTTGTGGAACTTCTCAAACCAGTGGCTTTTCTATAATAAGTCCCGTGTTGTTACTCCCATTTCTGTGGTTTCAGGACTTTCTGTAATAAGTCCCGTGTTGTTACTCCCATTTCTGTGGTTTCAGGACTTTCTGTAATAAGTCCCGTGTTGTTACTCCCATTTCTGTGGTTCCAGGACTTTCTGTAATAAGTCCCGTGTTGTTACTCCCATTTCTATGGTTCCAGAACTTTCTGTAATAAGTCCTGTTGTGTGACTCCCATTTCTGTGGTTCCAGGACTTTCTGTAATAAGTCCCGTGTTGTTACTCCCATTTCTGTGGTTCCAGGACTTTCTGTAATAAGTCCCGTGTTGTTACTCCCATTTCTGTGATTCCAGGACTTTCTGTAATAAGTTCCGTGTTGTTACTCCCACTTCTGTGGTTCCAGGACTTTCTGTAATAAGTCCCGTGTTGTTACTCCCATTTCTGTGGTTCCAGGACTTTCTGTAATAAGTCCCGTGTTGTTACTCCCATTTCTGTGGTTCCAGGACTTTCTGTAATAAGTCCCGTGTTGTTACTCCCACTTCTGTGGTTCCAGGACTTTCTGTAATAAGTCCCGTGTTGTTACTCCCATTTCTGTGGTTCCAGGACTTTCTGTAATAAGTCCCGTGTTGTTACTCCCACTTCTGTGGTTCCAGGACTTTCTGTAATAAGTCCCGTGTTGTTACTCCCATTTCTATGGTTTCAGGACCTTCTGTAATAAGTCCTGTTGTGTGACTCCCATTTCTGTGGTTCCAGGACTTTCTGTAATAAGTTCCGTGTTGTTACTCCCATTTCTATGGTTCCAGGACTTTCTGTAATAAGCCCCGTGTTGCTACTTCCATTTCTGTGGTTTCAGGACTTTCTGTAATAAGTCCCGTGTTGTTACTCTCATTTCTGTGGTTCCAGGACTTTTTGTAATAAGTCCCGTGTTGTTACTCCCATTTCTGTGGTTCCAGGACTTTCTGTAATAAGTCCCGTGTTGTTACTCCCTCTTCTGTGGTTCCAGGACTTTCTGTAATAAGTCCCGTGTTGTTACTCCCATTTCTATGGTTTCAGGACTTTCTGTAATAAGTCCTGTTTTGTGACTCCATTTCTATGGTTCCAGCAAGTGACACGAACATAAAAGCAAGCTACTTCGATACGTCTAAACGTGAGAAAATAGTATGGGTTCGTAAGTTCATGATTACGGCCCCTTAAAGCAGCACGTGCAGGAAAATTAGTTGTTTTGGTATATATAAAGATTTTCAAAACATATTATAGATTCCTACTTTCACGCTCTGTCAAGGATATAACACACAAGAGGTAAAGTGAAAAGTGTGGTTCCTGAAAACCATATAGTTTGAAAAACACCAGGATTGCTGAGATAAAGCGAATTAATTAGAAGAGGTCTTTTATCTGTTGCATCAAAATGTCCTTATGGATCTACCATAAGATACACAGTTTGTTTTATTTTTCTCTAAGACAATATCTGTTTGACAATGCGTGATAAACTCTTTACCTGGTTTCAGTTTTCCTTAGTGGGATTAGGAGATCGCCCAATGTGGCTTTGCTATAAGAAAATACCAACACTCTTTACCTATGGGCATTTCTTGACCCTATAGGTCCACTCTTTACCTATGGACATTTCTTGACCCTATAGGTCCACTCTTTACCTATGGACATTTTTAGACGCTATAGGTCCACTCTTTACCTATGGGCATTTTTAGACGCTATAGGTCCACTCTTTACCTATGGGCATTTCTTGACCCTATAGGTCCACTCTTTACCTATGGACATTTCTTGACCCTATAGGTCCACTCTTTACCTATGGACATTTTTAGACGCTATAGGTCCACTCTTTACCTATGGGCATTTTTTGACGCTATAGGTCCACTCTTTACCTATGGACATTTTTAGACGCTATAGGTCCACATTACTCTCTTTATTATGTGTTTTTTATAGCGAGGACAAATCAGGCTATCTGCTTTTTTCGTCCACGGAAATCGAACCACTGATTCTAGCGATGTAAATCCAAAGACCATCCAATCGAGAGACTATCTTTATTAATCTTTAGATCAAATGGTGTTGTTTTTTTATTGTTGAGAAACGTATTGCAATGTTATTAACGTATTTCTTACTTCCAATGGTCTTTCTGTCTATTACCAGGCAGCCATTGTTCCTACCTTATATGGTTAAAAAGTATTTGTGTTTAAGTTTATTGGGTCATCTTAACTACCTTAACTTAATCTAATGTTTTAGTTTAGTGGCACGTCTTTCTTTGTATCCTTTTCTAGGAATCATATATAGTCCAAACAAACTTAATAGTATTTATTAAAATAATCCAAATTAGCTTGACTTAGCCTAAACCGTTTGCATTTATCACTGCTAAGATGGTGATGTGTTTTAAGCTTAACTTTCTTAATGATTAGATGTGCCACTGTTCTATTACAAGAAACCCACGACAGACACTTACAATCTTTCAGGTTAGGTTCTGGTACGATGTGTCAGTTCTCCAACTCGTGGTGACTGTTGTACGTGCAACTGGACTATCTCTAAGAAATAATCAACAGCTCCGTAATCCATACGTTAAGCTGTTCCTTTTACCAGACAGAAGGTAAGATTTAAAAAGGTAATCCATATGGTAAGCTGTTCCTTTTACCGCACAGAATGTAAGACTTATCAAGGTAAATCGTATGGTAAACTGTTCGTTACACCAGACAGTTTGTTTGTTTTTTGAATTTCGCGCAAAACTACACGAGGGCTATCTACGCTAGCCATCCCTAATTTAGCAGTGTAAGACTAGAGTCATCACCACCCACCGCCAACTCTTGGGCTGCTCTTTTACCAACGAATAGTAGGATTGACCGTACCATTATAACGCCCCCACAGCTGAAAGGGCGAACATGTTTGATGAGACGGGAATTCGAACCCGCGACCCTCGGATTACGAGTTGAACGCCTTAACCCACCTGGCCATGCTAGGCCATTCACCAAACAGAAGGTAGGAGTTACAAAGGTAAACCATACGGTAATCTGTTCGTTTTACCGGACACAAGGTAAACCATACAGTAATCTCTTCCTTTTACCGGACAACAGCGATGTTACCGTGTTATTCAACTGGAGAAAAGGTATATTTTAGTATTTGTAAAAAACAAAGACCACTACATTAGTTCTACTTACTGTTTGACTACACTTTGTTTTGACCTGTGAATGGGTCTTGCATTGGCCAAAAGGTAACATTAACATAAAATTTGAATGTTTACTGTTTACAGTGTAATACTTTATCATTTACTCAGTGTTACTATGTTGAAAGGAACTGACTGACTGTACTCTGCACGTGCTCTTTGATTTTGAACTCAAACAATAATTCGTAGCCAAGGTCACACCTTGGGCATATAAATATGTGGATGACGTACGAGTGGTGAGCTTTAGGAATTATATCTTTAAATTCAAATTAGGTACCCATGTAACATATCGGTTTGAAAACAATTCTAAACTAAACTTGTGGATTAAATTTGTTATTTAAAATAACTAATCTTTCTCTTCAGTTCTCTTACATGTTAGCCAGTAAAAGGTAGGACACGCCAAGCTATTCGTTATGAGAAGAAACCCACTCCAAGTAAAATGTATCTCAGTATGGCTGTTACAGGTAATAACCTAAGATGGTCGAAGCATCGTTTTCTGCTTTATCAGTGTTAACACCCACACCAGCCGTCCTGAGATACACCCTAAGCTATTGTTTTTTTAAGTTTCAACACGTTTACTGATTTTATAAATGTACAGAATAATTATTAATAAAGCTATAATTTAACTGTATAGGAATAAACCTTCATGGAATCCAGAAAAATAAATATTTTGTAGGCCTAACGAATTAAATTATAAATCGAATTCTTCTTAAATTCAAAGTTGTCAAAATTAAAATATAACCCAGTAAAAATGACTTTATAATAACAATTAACGTCAAACCTTCTACCAAAATTAACTATCTTTATGTCGAAAATACATAAACGATTAACAGTTAGTTCTTGTCATGCAAATTTAATATTGTTGTGTTTACTGTTGGAGTAATTTTGGAATTTCTGAATACCAATGTAATTTTAAAAGATAAAAATGTGTTCTCAACGTATATTGTGTAGAATAAAGGTTTTAATATGTTCGAGACAAACTATCTGTTCTCTTGATAACTTGAAACAAATTTGTTAAGCCTGGTGCAACTCTTCAACCCACGGACACCAGTAAGTTGTTTATAACAACAAATACGGAAACTCCTGTGGTATTATCCACTGTTTATTTCCATTGTGTTACAGTTTCTTCTGTATCTTTTTATGTTGTAGTTTATTGTTCATCTTTACTATCTTCAAGTGTATTGTTTATCTTTACTATGTTGTAGTTCATTGTTTATCATTATATATGTTGTAGTTTATTGTTTATCTTTACTATGTTGTAGTTCATTGTTTATCATTATCTATGTTGTAGTTTATTGTTTATCTTTTTCTTATGTTGTAGTTTATTGTTTATCTTTACTACGTTGTAGTTTATTGTTTATCTTTCTTACGTTGTAGTTTATTGTTTATCTTTACTATGTTGTAGTTTATTGTTTATCTTTATATGTTGTAGTTTATTGTTTATCTTTGCTATGATGTAGTTTATTGTTTATCTTTACTATGTTGTAGTTTATTGTTTATCTTTATATGTTGTAGTTTATTGTTTATCTTTACTATGTTGTAGTTTATTGTTTATCTTTACTATGTTGTAGTTTATTGTTTATCTTTACTATGTTGTAGTTTATTGTTTATCTTTACTATGTTGTAGTTTATTGTTTATCTTTGCTATGTTGTAGTTTTTATTGTTTATCTTTGCTATGTTGTAGTTTATTGTTTATCTTTGCTATGTTGTAGTTTATTGTTTATCTTTGCTATGTTGTAGTTTATTGTTTATCTTTACTATGTTGTAGTTTATTGTATATCTTTGCTGTGTTGTAGTTTATTCTTTATCTTTATATGTTGTAGTTTATTGTGTATCTTTACTATGTTGTAGTTTATTCTTTATCTTTACTGTGTTGTAGTTTATTGTTTATCTTTACTGAGTTGTAGTTTATTGTTTATCTTTATATGTTGTAGTTTATTGTGTATCTTTACTATGTTGTAGTTTATTGTTTATCTTTACTATGTTGTAGTTTATTTTTATCTTTACTATGTTGTAGTTTATTTTTTATCTTTGCTATGTTGTAGTTTATTGTTTATCTTTACTATGTTGTAGTTTATTTTTTATCTTTATATGTTGTAGTTTATTGTTTATCTTTACTATGTTGTAGTTTATTGTATATCTTTACTACGTTATTGTTAAAAGTTGTCGATTCTATTACCCACAGTAACAAAATTAAGACTTTTAAATGTTGATTTGTGTACATCTTCAAGTGAAAAAAAGTAAACGCGAACCAAAACAATTGCTGACACCAGTGACCCTAAGTGGAACCAGACATTTGTGTATTCTCCACTGAGGGGACCGACCTGAAGGCACGAGCTTTGGAACTCACAGTTTGGGATTATGACCTATATGGAACTAATGATTTCCTGGGCGAGGTAAACACCGGTTATTTAAACATTGTTTGCTACGTAGTTGTATTATCTGTCTTATTTATCCTGCAAAAATGTTTGACAATCTTTAGAATGGTTTTTCCCCTAGATTATTAGATGCAAATTTCATATCGACAGTTTTCCATTGAAAATAACTCATTTTTAAAATAGTTTTACCACATCATTCCACTATCAACATCTATATTACCACTGGTCGGGTTGTTAACCCTGTTCTAAATGACATATGTAATATCCAGGACAGTAATTTCAGTGTCATTAAAACAAGTATATAAGAACACCAAAAAGGAAATCACGTCTTTTACATAATTTTACAAGGAACAATAATTGTTAGTTTCTTTTTCTACTTACATTTGGCTAATAATAAATGTTAGTATTAAGGATTCCTTCTCATGTTTGTGTTACATATCTCAGTCATTCGTGTTTTTACGTAGTAGACTTTATCTAATAGTATCCTCGAGCTTGAAATAAGTTGCCTTCATTTTCCAAACTTCACATAAGAGAGTTAAAACTGACCCTAAACTGTATTAGGGTTTATTAAAATAAAGTACTGGCACGCCACTTTATTAGGAATTACACCTAATATCGAAGTAGACCAACCTTGTTCTCTATAAAAATTTATACTCGGTTTCCATAGGACGCATTTTGAAACTTGAGAATGAATGAATGGAACACAGTTGTTTTTTAAATAATTTTAAGAACTGGTTTTTGATAACTACTGTCTTGATTGATGGACACCAACCAACATCTTCTTCAAAATCAGGAGAAATCATTGTTCTTACTAGTTTTCTCGCAGACCAACTGTGATATGGATCGGCCAGTCATTGACATGTTGCATAATTATTCGATTATGCGTATTGAAATAATTAAAGTATCCTATAAATGTGTGTGGGGAGGCAGAGAAGTGGTCCTTATAAAGTGGTTTGCCAATTCAGATTAACATCTTGTTTGAACAAAAGTGGAAAATAATGGAGGATTTATTATATTTTGACTTTTTACTGTAAGGCATTTTGGAGTTAAGTTTATATATGTATTATGAATCATTTTGGACTTAAATATACACGTTTATTATCCTGCTTCAGTAGAAATGTTCAGTACATAAAGGGGTCAATATCTGACCTTTAAAATTCAAGTCAGTAACTGGGAAATATTTGTTCCACAATTGTCTTCCATTAGAGAAGTTCTCAAGGGTTAAAACTAACAACAGCTAAAGACATAAACCTCTGTGTGCTTTTTTATAAAATGTTTTGTTTTTTTGTGTGTGTAGGTGGTCATCGATATATCTTCTGCACCGCTTGACAAAGAAGAACAGTGGTATAACCTGACCAGTCATGAAGATAGCCTCAATGCACTATTAGTAATGTTAACAAGAAATTTTAAAATATATTTTCAATTTCTGAGTTATCCAAAAAATTTTAATGAGATTTTTACCATAAATGAGTAATAAGCCAACTCTATATATGTCTTTGATAACTAAGCTAAAAAGTGATTTGTGAAAATATATGTCTGTTGACTGATTCAGGAAGATAAATTTTAGCAGTTAACGAATTTAATAAAAAGGCTTAACATTCTATTAAAATTGAAAATAATCAAGAAATCTTAGAATGTACATATGCTAACTGACCTAACAAAAAGGCTTAACAGTACTTTACCCTAAAATAATATATTTTGCTTGTTTTTAAGTACAAAAGTATACAGTGGGCTATCTGTGCTATGCCCATCACAGGTATCAAAACACGATTATTAACATTATAAGCCTTCAGACTTACTGCTGAACCACTGGCATAGGAGGTCCTTTAAAATGAACAAGGAATCTTGGCAAAATATTTGTGTTAAACGTTCTAACAAAAAAAGGCTTAACAAAACCTTAAACTCAAGAAATAAACAAGGAATATCTGCATCTTCTTATGGAATAAAAAGCCACTTGAAATTGTTTATTTGTTCCCACTGTAAAAGAAAAAAAAATATTAATAGTAGAGTCATTAGTGGCTTCTTGATTAGCTCAAGAAATAATAACACAGAGTTCTCTCCATAGTTTCACTGAGCTGGACAGAGTCTTTCTGGTGGCAAAAGGTGCTGTTATTGTCTTCCTTTTTGTTTATATTTGAAAATTAAGGAATATGATTGAACCCATTTAGCCCTTTATGAATAAGATGTCATTCAAGTATATTAATGTTGTGACTCATAAAAACCAATGCCATTCATGCTGGAAACTCCAGTTCTGATTAACAATGCATTTCCAGTAATTAAACTAAAAATAAATCTGACATATAATGTTGTGTTTTAACCTCAAAACAAACGTGATTTCTTTAAGATCTTCATGTGATATTATTCTAGTAGTCAAACTGTAATGAAACCGTATTGATGTCTTAAGTTTTTTTAACAATACAGGCAAGGTAAAGAACAGTGGATCTTTTGCAAGTAACCAATCAGTGAACTAGTTTTTATAAATGAACTTGAAAAGAAATATGTGCAATTATTAATGTACTAACCTCTATTGACTCAGCTGCACATTTGAAGACTTCTAACAGTAACAACTGGTTGTCACAGCACTGACAACCCACTGTGTATTCTCCATGCTAGTTCTGTTAAGTATTGTTACAACTAGAACCAGTTTGTGGTTTCTCACTTGGGATTGGTTCTTTCTATAGTTGTTTCCCTTTGGTTTTATTACTTTACATAAGAACAGTCGTGTACAGATCTTAAAACAGCTGAACTACTACATGTCTCTTTGATTCTAAAACAGCTGAACTACTACATGTCTCTTTGATCCTAAAACAGCTGAACTACTACATGTCTCTTTGGATTTTATTTCTTTGATCCTATTAACATCTGGAAGCATCAGGTAATTCACAACATCTGGTTTCCAAACAAACAAAACTGTACCATCTGCCATCTTGATACAATTATGTATTATTAAGTTCATAGCTACGTTACAGTTATAAAAGCTCTGCTAATGTCAGAGGTGAAATTTAGAGTTTTAACACTAATAGCCACCTCATATATCAGCCATGTACTACGACAGCTTCAAATAGTCCCTCAGTGTGTGAGTGATAAGTTTCCAACAACAACAGGTTCGAGTAGTCTCCGAGTGCATCACAGATAAGTTTCCAACAACAACAGGTTCAAGTAGTCCCTGAGCGTGTCAGAGATAAGTTTCCGACCACAACAACAACAGGTTAAAATAATTCCCCAGTATGTCAGTGATAAGTTTACAACAACAACAGGTTCAGATAGTTATAACATGTTTCTGTGGTGATTTAACTGTCCACCACCCAGTTTATAACAACAACAGGTTCAGATAGTTATAACATGTTTCTGTGGTGATTTAACTGTCCATCACCCAGTTTATAACAACAACAGGTTCAGATAGTTATAACATGTTTCTGTGGTGATTTAACTGTCCATCACCCAGTTTATAAGTTAACAACAACAGGTTCAGATAGTTATAACATGTTTCTGTGATGATTTAACTGTCCACCACCCAGTTTATAAGTTTATAACAACAACAGGTTCAGATAGTTATAACATGTTTCTGTGGTGATTTATCTGTTCACCACCCAGTTTATAAGTTTACAACAACAACAACAGGTTCAGATAGTTATAACATATTTCTGTGGTGATTTAACTGTCCACCACCCAGTTTATAAGTTTACAACAACAACAGGTTCAGATAGTTATAACATGTTTCTGTGGTGATTTAACTGTCCATCACCCAGTTTATAACAACAACAGGTTCAGATAGTTATAACATGTTTCTGTGGTGATTTAACTGTCCATCACCCAGTTTATAACAACAACAGGTTCAGATAGTTATAACATGTTTCTGTGATGATTTAACTGTCCACCACCCAGTTTATAAGTTTACAACAACAACAACAGGTTCAGATAGTTATAACATGTTTCTGTGGTGATTTATCTGTTCACCACCCAGTTTATAAGTTTACAACAACAACAACAGGTTCAGATAGTTATAACATATTTCTGTGGTGATTTAACTGTCCACCACCCAGTTTATAAGTTTACAACAACAATAACAGGTTCAGATAGTTATAACATGTTTCTGTGGTGATTTAACTGTCCACCACCCAGTTTATAAGTTTACAACAACAACAGGTTCAGATAGTTATAACATGTTTCTGTGGTGATTTAACTGTCCACCACCCAGTTTATAAGTTTACAACAACAATAACAGGTTCAGATAGTTATAACATGTTTCTGTGGTGATTTAACTGTTCACCACCCAGTTTATAAGTTCACAACAACAACAGGTTCAGATAGTTATAACATGTTTCTGTGGTGATTTAACTGTCCACCACCCAGTTTATAAGTTTACAACAACAACAGGTTCAGATAGTTATAACATGTTTCTGTGATGATTTAACTGTCTACCACCCAGTTTATAAGTTTACAACAACAACAGGTTCAGATAGTTATAACATATTTCTGTGGTGATTTAACTGTCCACCACCCAGTTTATAAGTTTACAACAACAACAGGTTCAGATAGTTATAACATGTTTCTGTGGTGATTTAACTGTCCATCACCCAGTTTATAACAACAACAGGTTCAGATAGTTATAACATGTTTCTGTGGTGATTTAACTGTCCACCACCCAGTTTATAAATTTTATTCTCAGCTGGATCCCTTACACCCAGCTCCCTATGAACAATTTTAATTTTTCCAAATAGTCACCTGCAGTGGTTCATTGGTAAGTCTGTAGGCTACTACACTAAAATCAAGTTTTGATACCTGTGGTGAACAGAGCACTGCGTAGAATTGCACTTAACAATAATAACCAAACCAACTGTGGTATTTTCTAACAGTTTGGACTACCAGCGTTATTTAATTGAAATTGTAATAGGGTTTCAAGCCACAATTAGGAGATAGAGATGTATTAATAATGATAAACTTAATCGGTCATCAAACAACGTTTTGACCCCTGAAAAGTAGGGTCAGTAGCAGTATTGCTACAGTTTCTAGGATTTTTTGCTCCCCCCAGTGGCACAGCTGTATATTTGCGAACTTGCACCGCTAGAAACTGGATTTCAATACTTGTGGTGGGCAGAGTACTGATAGCCCATTGTGTGGCTTTGTGCTTACTTCCAACGAACCAACCAATCTAGGATTTTTCATTTCGGGACATAGGAAGATAAATAGGTGGTTTGGGTGAGTGGGCGGGTAAAGTAACATTTTGATGTCAGTGTGGGTCATAAAGTAAAGAATTTTAAAATTTAAAAGATGGGAGCTCTCCATTAGAGACCTGCCTCCTCTCACGCCACTCCGATAGACATATCACACTATGTAACACCAGTTATGTTCCTGGATAGTATGTGTTATTTCTTAATTACTTATGTTGTAAAAGTACAGAAAATGGCCATTATTCCCTTCAAACTTTGCTTTTGTGACCTGGATAATGAAATTTAGAAATTAACCTATTTTATATGTAAAACAGGTAAATTTGTACATTTTATTTATATAAGGTCTAAATAAAACAACATATGAATCAATATTTACATGTATTTACACTAAAGTTATCCAAAATGTTTATAGGCTAGTAGTTTTTCGAGATTTGTAACTGTAATGTAAATCACTTTCACGTACCAGCCCCAAACATACTCTCCCATCATGTTTTCGTTATACGCTTTCAAGTCACAAAAGCAAAGCTTGAAGAGACAAATAGGTCTTTTCCATTTACTTTAGACATAAGCAATTGGGAAATAACACTTTCTGTCCAGGAACAACAACCAGTAAAACTTTGTTACATAGTGTTATTAGATACGCCTTTGTTGTTATTTTTTTACATGGATGTAACTTGGCTACTCCAAACCATTTCCTAAGATTAATATCTTACATTCACTTTTCTAATGGTACGAAACAGATGCTATATTTTTTTCTAAAGCGATATCATAGCGTCTTCTTGTATAAACCTAGCAGCGACAGAACATGTATCTGGACACAGAGGCAGCAAGCTCCATCACGTCCACTGACCACCCTCTCCACCTTCCACGCTCTCGAGACTCTCCGACAGCGATATGTCTGAGTATGATCTGGACGATGGAAGTCCTCTTCTTAGAGGTCAGTTCTTTAAGTGTGGTTTTTATTATTATCACGTGGCATTGTTTTTTGTTGTTTTCCACATATCCAAACCTTATGTGTTGAAATCATAAGAAATCCCCTGGATGTATTAAAGCTTAGCCACCACAGCTATGTCACCAGTGTTTACACGTAACTAGGATATGTTAAAGCTTAGCCACCACAGCTATGCCACCAGTGTTTACACGTAACTAGAATGTGTTAAAGCTTAGTCACCGCAGCTACGTGACTAGTGTTAACACGTAACTAGGATATGTTAAAGCTTAGTCACCACAGCTATGTCACCAGTGTCTACACGTAACTAGAATGTGTTAAAGCTTAGCCACCACAGCTACGTGACTATTGTTAACATGTAACTAGGATATGTTAAAGCTTAGTCACCACAGCTATGTCACCAGTGTCTACACGTAACCAGAATGTGTTAAAGCTTAGCCACCACAGCTACGTGACTATTGTTAACATGTAACTAGGATATGTTAAAGCTTAGTCACCACAGCTATGTCACCAGTGTCTACACGTAACCAGAATGTGTTAAAGCTTAGCCACCACAGCTACGTGACTATTGTTAACATGTAACTAGGATATGTTAAAGCTTATTCACCACAGCTATGTCACCAGTGTCTACACGTAACTAGAATGTGTTAAAGCTTAATCACCACAGCTACGTGACTATTGTTAACATGTAACTAGGATATGTTAAAGCTTAGTCACCACAGCTACGTGACTAGTGTTTATACGTAACTAGGATGCGTCACAGCTTATCCACCACAGTTACTGTTGGTAATACAAAATGACTATTTAGTCTTAGCTAAAGAGCTGGGCAAGTAAGGTTTCTTCCTCTTTACCATAATGTCTTCATAATATTTTGAAATTCAAATGAATTTTTTAGATTAATTCCTTGTACCCAAATAATAACGATTGTAATTTATTTTGCAGGCCGACGACTAGCCGACATAGATGGCGCTAGCTTCACGCTCATGGGAAGCGACTCAAGCCTTCTGCTGGCGAGAAATCAGTTTTGTGACGTCATGGGTCGAGATATGTCACCAATAAGCAGCCTGAGACGGCCACAGAGAAGTGAGTATTAACTATATCATTGTGGACTTCTTTTTGAATATTCACGGGAAAAAGTTGATCAAGTAAAAACAGTTTTGCACAAACTAAAACTACTTCTAAAGAACCGTCATAAACCACGATAGTGTTTCATAATAGGGATCGCTCAAGAATTTCACAAAAATGGTAACAGAATCTAGAGGGAAAAACATCTTATAAAGCAGACTTCTTCTTCAAACGGCTCAGCATGGCCAGGTAGTTAGGACGCTCGACTCGTAAGCTAAGGGTCAGCGGTTCGAATCTCCGTCGCACCAAAGATGTGCACCCTTTTAGGTGTGGGGGCGTTATAATGTTACTATTCGTTGGTAAATGAATTGGTGGTGGGTGGTAATGACTAGTTTCCTTCCTTTTAGTCTATTACTGCTAAATTAGGGACGGCTAGCGCAGATAGCCCTTGTAAAATTAAAAAAAAAAATTATCTTCTTGAAACAACACTCAAAATATTCTGTCTCAACGGCTGAAGCTGTTAAAATACTGATAGTAGCAAAAAAGTTGGTTGGAAAAGTCTGGTTTTATTAATGTGCATTATTTGGAAAATATTTTATGCGATTTATATTACATTAATTGTAAACTGTCAATATTATTCATAACTTCTCGAGTTCGCTGTTTTACGTGGTTTTCTGCGACACTTTCAGTGATTGTTTCAAGAGTGTACGATTACTATGGTAGATTTCTCTACTCTTGTGAGTGGTGACTTGTTCTTCTGACTTTTGTACTATGCTGAAATTGTTAGTGCGTGTTTTATTATTATTTCATCATCAGTATTCATATTTTTGTTTTACAAGCCTACAGCAAAATCGCTTGATATTTTACACCAGAACCTAGACAGATATACTATAGGAAATTCTGCAAATGTCTTGTGATCTATTTTAAAGAGTTTATTATCTTTCATTGAAAATTATTTTTGTGGCTGTGTTTGTTTTTGAATTTCACGCAAAGCTACTCGAGGGCTATCTGCACTGAGCGGTTCCTAACTTAGCAGTGTAAAACAAGGTGGAAGGCAGCTTGTCATCACCACCTACCGCCAACCCTTGGGCTACTCTTTTACCATCAAATAGTGCGATTGACCGTCACATTATAATGCTAACACAGCTGAAAGGGTAGGCATGTTTGGTGTGACGGGGATTCGAATTCGGGACTCTAATGTTACGAGTTGAGTGCCTTAACCACCTGGCCTACGTAACTATGAATACATATTATATACAGCTTCATTTGTACCACGCTTGTTAAACAGGTGCTTACATGAAACCTTAGGCAAAAAAAAAAAAAAACCACCTGGCTCAGTAAACAATGGTTAGGTAATAATGAAAGCCAATGCAGCAATAAGCCCTCGAAAAATATATAATTAGGATATTAGGATTTATCTTTCATAAATGTAAATAAAAAAAATTCATAAGTACTGTAAACATGGAGTCAAAATACACAGGTTATATTTTTATGTCTACAAATACGGACTAAAACAACAACCTGTGTATTTGGATTCAGCTTGTTTATGGACTTTTCTGACGATCCATTTTTCCCTATTTTAAATTTACAACTTTTAGTTATCTTGTTGAATTACGTAGCATCACATCAATAATACACGTGACGATTACCAGGTTGTACTTGATCAAAGTGACAATACAAAACTTTTGATTATTGGATCTTTAACACCAAATTTCACACTCTTCGTAGGATGTGGGCCTTGCTGGGCCTGGTGGTTAACGCGTTTGACTTGCAACCTGAGAGTTATGGGTTCGAATCCCTATCACTGAACATACCCGTCCAACTGTTAGGGCGTTATAATGTGACAGGCAATTCCACTATTTATTGCTTAGGGTCGCCCAAGAGTTGGCGGCCAGTAGTGTTGACTAGCTGCCTTTCCTCTAGTCTTCCACTACTAATTGAGGGACGAGTAACACAAAGACTTCATGTAGCTTTGCGCGAAATTCAAAACGAAACAAATCTTAACGAAATAATAACGAACACATCTAGTCTCATTTATTTTTCGTGGTTCAAAGTGTAATAAGTTTAGGTTTCCAGCTTATTTGCGAACCTATATGTTAAAACAAAATCTGAGTATAATGCGTGTAACGTAGGTTTTCTATGGTCTACACTGTGGACCTGACTAAGTGTCCTCACTCATATGCTAACATGCTTACAATATTTTAACCTTCAGTTTCGACTCGAGAAGAACTAATTTACGATCACGGTAGGCGGGTTGCAGTCACGATTCCTGCTTCCTTGGCCACCATCAGAGGGCGTTCTCGCTCAGCAGTACACCAGAAAGAAAGCGGGATGCAGAGATCAAGATCTCCTTCCAGAAGAGAAACTGAAGCGACATCTAGGTCATTATCTCCATCAGAAATTAGGTAAAAACTGTTCTACAGTTATAAAACCAATAATAAAAATAAAAGCAGCACTTACCTCGTATTTTAACATTTTAACTGAGAAGCAGAATTTTTAATTTTATATTTTTTATAATTTAGTTTATTTATTTAATTGCATTCAGAAGAATTTCCTTTATATCATTCCCAAAATCACACACACACACTAGGCCTAATTCGCACTTACATTTTAAGCCTAATTTTAACATACATTTTAGTAAATAACAACGCCTTTTGAATGCAAAACTATTAGTGCATTAGTATGAAATACAGTCTATAAATTACAGAGCGAAGTAAGTAAACACTGAGCTGAACTGACTTGGTTGGGCCTTAGCGGACTCAAAATACTAGAACCTGGGATTCGATCTCGCACTGTTGACAAAATACAATTTCCCATTGGTAGCTGGACCCAAACAACAACAATGGTAAATTTGGGGCCGTCTATTTATGAATGAATGAAATAAAACTTTCTTTCATGCGAAGAATTCGTTCGTTATTGGCCCCCTGCTGTTAAGATCGTAAAGTAATTTGAATGAATGATTACATCACACTTAATTTAGTGAATCGCGTGGGGATTCCAGCCAGTCCGCAAGATGTTTGGAGTTT